>NC_057802.1:600632926-600932926 GCF_018294505.1 Triticum aestivum
TGTCCTGCCTGAAGATGGCCTCGCGATGGTGGTGGTGCCTGACAATGACCTCGCGCCGCTGGTGGCGCCGGCGATCACACAGCTGGGCGACATGACCACGCCAATTGTGGTAGAAGACTACATCCCAGTGCCTCCACCGCCTCGCCGCTCTTGGTGCATCAGGCTGAGGAAGGAGAAGGAGAAGAACAATGAGAACTGAACTATGCCAGGTATGTCAGATCTCCAAAATGATCTATATATACTTAGCTTTGTTTCCTCCGAAATGACATAAGTTAGCTCTAAGTTAGCTCTAATATGCTTAGTTACCTATGTTAGCTCTAATATGCTTAGTTACCTATGTTAGCTCTAACACTAGTAGGAAAAGGGGCTTCTACCCCGGTTCATAAGGGCCTTTAGTCCCGGTTCTGGAACCGGGACTAAAGGGTCGTTACTAATGCACTAGGCCTTTAGTCCCGGTTCTTACACGAACCGGGACTAAAGGCCGTCCACGTGGCCGGTGCGGGGAGCCCAGGCAGGAGGGCCTTTGGTCCCGGTTGGTGCCACCAACCGGGACCAATAGGCATCCACGCGTCAGCACCTGGCAGGAGCTGAGGTTTTTGTTTTTTTTGAAAGGGGGTGGTTTAGGGGTTTTGGGGGGTTAATTTAGGTGTTTCATATATTGTGTTAGCTAGCTAATTAATAGAGAGAAGTGTCCTCTCTTATCTCCGTGCTTTGGTCGACGCTACGTACTATATACGTATGGAGAGGAGTAGACACGCTAGCTAGTAATCAAATGAAGGAAACAGAAGATCGTCATGAACATATATATGCATACAGAGAGAAGTGATATCGACCACCTCTCCTTCTCCGAGATATTGGTCGAACAACAAGTTCTCGTATATCTATCCGACACTACCGGCTACATATATACAATAATTATCTCTTACAATACAATCTCCTAATTATATTGTAGGAACACAGGGTCCACATAGTATTCTCCGTTTTCAGCGATCACGTGGTCAAGGAAGAATGCCGCCAATTCCTCTTGAATTCCTCGCATACGATCTTCTGCTAGGAGTTGATCCCGCTTCCGAAAAATCTAATTTGAAGAAGGGGGTCAATACATATATATATGAATAAATGAAACTCAACACAAATGATGGTAATAAAATAAAATTGTGAATATTATTGCTTACGCACTTCATATTGTTCTTCAGTGTAGCCCCGCTCACAGGTATGGTAGCGGATGGACTCGCAAATGTAGTATCCACAGTAATTATTCCCGGGTTGCTGCCACAACCACTTTACAAGAAATAGAGGTCAATCAAACTGATAAGCAAGCATGCTAAATGGTATTGATCAAACTAGCGCTTGAATCACTAGGAGATGCGCGGAACATGCTACTATAGTACTTACTTTCGGGTGTCTAAATTGCAGCTGGTTCGGCAGTCCCGGGGCTTTTGAGGTGAATTTTCTCCAAACCCTGCCAGACAAAGAAAACAATTACTTGATATCAGGAAATGAACAAAGTTGCTGATATGGTGGATAATGATCGATTTAACTTACTTCTGGAGCATTTGAGTCATGTTCGCATAGTCCTGGGGATCTTTTCGTCTCGAGTCTAAGACGGTTACTACTCCCGGCTCAAGCTTAATCTCTAGGAGAATATAGTGGAAGCTGCGCATGCATGCATAAGTCATCAATTACATTACCATAACCTGGACTAATAAGGGAAACCGAATATGCAGAAGACAGTAACACTCACTTGAAGTTGTAAGGAAAGAGTATTATATCTTTGTTTTGATTTAATACCAACGATTGTAGCAAGTTGGCCTCGGCTTCTTTGGCATGAATTTTAACCTGATATGCATCTATGAGATTTGTGTTAATGAACCCAATATCACCGATTTGTCTTTTCTTCAATTCGGCGATCTTCAATCTGCATAATATAGTGAGGATAAGTATAAATACATGCAATGAAAGAGCTGACCTATATAGAGAGACTTAATGACAGAAGTAGTACTACTTACAGACAGTAGCAAGTGATCGTTGTTTTATCGAGGGACTTTAGATTGTAAAACTGGAAGAAATCCTCAAATGGAACATTCAGCAGTTCAATTCCAACGAGGTCATGCTCCGGTTTAACTCTCAGCGTTAAAGTACTCATCCCATCAGACTCTCTGCAGGTTTTCATGTACCAATCATGTAGTCTTCGCATCATCGTGCTTAGAGATTTGACATCTTTGACGAGAGGCTTCCCGTAATGGTATTTGTGTTCGTCCACCTCCATGATTTCATAATGTACATCGTCGGGCAGGTAATCTCCAAGATCGGTATAACCGGGCACCATACCCGGATCATTAGCGACGATGTCTTTTGACACCTTGAGCGGGGGGCACGATTGGTTCTCTTGTTCGCCGAGCTGGGCAATTTTTTTCCCAGCTCGTCGTTCTTTCATCCTTTTATCACTGACAGTACTTCCCGACCGCTCCGCTTCGGCATATGCCTTTGCAAGAACGCGCTCATAGTTGCCTTTTGGCGGAGACTTTGGTGGTTTTGTCAGGGCAGCCAGAGTGCGCTTTGCTTTCACCGGATCTACCTTCTCCTCCGGAGGTGGATGTTTCTTTGCTTTGACCCCTTCAAAGAAGTTCTTCACTTCGGCTCGCACGATCTTCGCGTTCTCCTCCTCGGTCCTCTCATATGGTAACTTCTCTGGAGTCTTCAGAGAAGGACCGAATCTGTATTGCCTCCCGCCTCTGGCAGCTGTACTGCTAGACGCCGGCAGAGCAGACGGAGCGGCTGCGGCTGTCTTCTTTCCTTGCTTACGAGGCGGAGGAGAAGGACTACGACGCGCCGGAGCAGCCGCAGCGGCGGCGGGTCTCTTCCGCCCTTGCTGACGAGGCGGAGAAGGAGGAGGCTGGCTGCTCTGGCGCGCCGGCGCTGGCGGAGAAGGAGGCGGAGTGCCGCCACGCGCCGGAGAAGGAGGCTGAGTGCCCTGATCACTCGCCGGAGGAGGAGGCGGAGGAGGAGGCGGAGTGCCCTTACTCGCCGGAGCCGTCCAGTTCGGAAGCTTGATGAGCTCCTTCCGCCATAGGCATGGAGTCTTCAGAGCTAAACCCAGCCGAGTCTCCCCTTCACCGGTAGGGTGGTCAAGCTGGAGGTCCTCAAATCCCTCCGTTATTTCATCCACCATCACCCTAGCATATCCTTCTGGAATCGGCCGGCAGTGGTAGGTTGCGCCGGGTTCAGTAGGTAAAACAGAGCCAACAGCCGCCTTGACTTTCAAGTTCTGCCATTCCGCCATAAGGTGGCAATGTTGAGACTCCGTGATAGCATCCACGGGGTAGCTAGGAGTAGCCGCATGCTCCAGCTGAGGCAGCTCGGTGGAAGCCACGCTGCTTCTACGCTGAGATGGCGGTGTAGCTTCGGGGGCAGTTTCGGCATCTCTATTGCTGTCTCGTTCCTCTAGCACTTGAACCCTTTCGTGCAGACGCTGAATTTGGATCTGCTCCACTTTTTTCCTCCTCTCCTGGGTTTTGTAACCGCCCGCGTCCGGAAAACCAGCCTTCCACGGAACGGAGCCTGGCGTGCCTCGTGTCCGTCCAGGGTGCTCAGGATTCCCGAGGGCCATTGTGAGCTCGTCGTTCTCTCTGTCTGGAACGAACGTCCCTTGCTGCGCTGCATCGATATAGTGCTGAATCTTCTTGACGGGTATTGCAAGTTGCTCGTCCGTCCAACGACACCTCCCTGATACAGGGTCCAAGGTTCCGCCAGCCCCGAAGAACCAAGTCCGGCAACGGTCTGGCCAGTTCATTGTCTGTGGTTCGATCCCTTTATCAAGCAGATCCCTCTCAGACTTGGCCCACTTAGGCCGGGCTTTGAGGTAGCCACCTGACCCCGTGCGATGGTGAAGCTTCTTCTTCGCAGCATTCATCTTGTTTGTCGCTGACATCTTCTTACTCTTTTCCGATGTCTTGTGGGCCACAAATGCGGGCCAGTGATCTCTGATCTTCTCATACCGGCCGATGAATTCAGGTGTCTCTTCTTTGTCGACAAACGTTTTCAGCTCATTCTTCCACCTCCTGAATAGGTCTGCCATCTTCTTAAGAGCATGAGACTTGATTAATTGCTCTATAACTGGCTTCTCCGGATCCTCCTCTGGCGGTAGGGTGAAATTTGCCTTCAGCTCAGTCCAAAGATCATCTTTCTGCATATCATTGACATAAGACACCTCAGGGTCTTCCTTCTTAGGCTTATACCATTGGTGGATGCTGATCGGGATCTTGTCCCTAACTAGAACCCCGCACTGAGCAGCAAAAGCATCCTTTGTCCGGAGGGGTTCAATCGGTTGGCCGTCGCGCGCGATTGCTGTGATCTCAAACCTTTCATCCGAGCGCAACTTTCTCTTCGGGCCTCGTCTCTTTACCGCAGTTGTGCTCGATCCGGAGGGCTAGAAAAAAGAAGAAAGACGAGTGTTAATTAATATGTGTACATACCAAAACAATGAATGCATCAATTAGCTAGTCAGCACAGGCTTAACTAATATATTTACCTGGCCGGACTCTGTTCGGTCACCGGAGCCGTCACCACGGGCTCCTTCTTGCACCAGCATTGGGTCACCGGAGCCATCATAATCATGTCTTTCCTCCTCCACTCTTCGATCACCGCAGCCTGCTTCTTCACCCTGTTCTTCCAGACCATCATTGTCGTTAAGATACGACAAGATATCACCTCCGGCTAAGATTATGTCCCCCAACACCTCTTCTGCTTGCTCATCTCGTCCGTGCTCCATTGTTTCTGCAAATATTACAACATGGCAATTATTACACAAACATGACAGCAGGTGGATATATTAGTGCAAACGTAGACCTAGCTTATTCCGGGTTTGGGGTGGCCTAGGCAACGCTTCAAGGGTAGGGGCGCGGCGGGAGGGGGTAGGAGACCGACATCGTTTTTTTCTAGGGTTTGGGTGTCCTCGAGAGTTTTGGTCGAGCGAGAGGGCCGGGGGGTGCTCCCGTGGTATAAGTTATCACGGTCGAGAGGGGGTATACATATCGACCGTCCATCATGTCGAAGTTATCTGGGAGGGAGTTATATATATCGACAACGACGACATACATACACGGGAAAATAATGTTATCGGGGAGGGGGTATATATCGACCCCCCCCCACGTGTTGAAGTTATCGGGAGGGGTTTTATATCGACAACGACGACATACATACACGGGAAAATAATGTTATCGAGGAGGGGGTATATCGACCCCCCCTCGTGTTGAAGTTATCCCCCCTCGTGTTGAAGTTATCGGGAGGGGGTAATATCGACAACGACAACATACATACACGGGAAAATAATGTTATCGGGGAGGGGGTATATCGACCCCCCCCCCCACGTGTTGAAGTTATCAGGAGGGGGTTATATCGACAACGACGACATATATACACGGGAAAATAATGTTATCGGGGAGGGGTATATCGACCCCCCCTCGTGTTGAAGTTATCGGGAGGGGTATATATCGACGACGACAGACCCGATAAAACATAAGAAAACGAAGAAGAAATAAAAAGAGGAGAGAAGAAGAAAGGAATAGAGGAGAGGATTGAAGAAAAAAAAGAAGAAAAAAAAGAGGAGAAGAAGAAAGGAATAGAGGAGAAGAAGAAAAATAGAATATTTTCTATTTTTTCTTCTTCTCCTCTATTCCTTTCTTCTTCTCCTCTTCTTTTTCTTCTTTTTCCTCTTCTTATTTATATCTCCTCTTCTTCCTCTCCTCTTCTTCTTTCTTTCCTCTTCTTATTTTCTTCTTTCCTATCCTTCTTTTTCTTCTTCTTCCCTTCCTAGCTAGATATATAAAACTTTTCTAAAATTGTAACTTTTGCATATATAAAACTTTTCCATGTGGATCATCATTTCTCATATATATCGAATATATATCCATTGTCATATATAAAAACTTTCTATATATGAACAAAAAACTTTCTATGAACAAAAAAACATTTTTGACATATATATTCATACATTTTGAACATCTACATACATACAAATTTTTTTGTTCACATATACATTATAGCCACATACACATATACATCACATATGAACAAAAAAATTAAACTAATAAAAATAAAAAAACAGAGCCGGGGCGGCGGCTCTCACAGCGGGGGCGGCTAGGACGATGGCGACGGCGGGGGCGGGGGCGGCGAGGGCGCCGGCGCACGGGGCCGGGACGGGGCGGGGGCGGCGAGGGCGCCGGCGAGCACGCGCGGGCCGGGCAGGGGGGCTCGGGGCGCCGAGGCGGCGCGCGCGAGCAGGGGAGCACGAGGCGGGGCGGCGCGTGGGGGCAGGGCGACGGCGACGAGCACCGGGCGGCGACCCGTCGAGGCAAGGGCGCGGGGCGACGGCGATGAGGAGCGGGCGGCGACGGCGAGCACGGGCAGCCTGGCGGCGTCGGGGGCAACTGGCGAGGTATGTCGAAAATTTCCTAAGTGTGGACTTATATAGCAAAGCCTTTAGTCCCGGTTCGTGGCACCAACCGGGACTAAAGGTGGGCATTAGTCCCGGTTGGTGCCACCAACCGGGACCAAAGGCCTCTTTTCAGCAGCCCAAAGGGCGGGAAGCGGCGGCCTTTGGTCCCGGTTGGTGGCACCAACCGGGACTAAAGGGGGGCATTGGTCCCGGTTGGTGCCACCAACCGGGACCAAAGGCCTTGCGCTGCCCGCGGCCAAAAGTTTAGTCCCACCTCGCTAGTTGAGAGGGGCTCGGAGTGGTTTATAAGCTCCACTGCGGCTGCCCTCTCGAGCTCCTCTCAAATGCAGGCTTACGGGCCTAATGTCACACTGTGCTGTCTGTTGGCCTATTGGGCCTTCTGCGGGCCTGAATCCTGGCCCAGGTTGGGTTTCTAGTCGTATTCAGGCCGTGGTGGCCCAATAGGTGGCAGTTTTTTAAATTTTTTGCATTATTTATTTTCTTTTGTTTTTTGCTTTATTTTTTAATTCTTTTTGCTTTTAGGTCAGCAAAATTATAAACTGTCTGTTAGTGCCATTAGTTTTAGAAAACATATAAACTTTCTATTAGTGCCATTAGTTCTTTATGAAAATTCTTTTTGCTGTATTTAGTTTTTTATTTTCTTTTTTGCTATATTTATTTTGTTTTATTTCTACTTACAACAAAAAACTTATTTATTTTATTTTATTTTGTTTCTAATTACTTATTTATTTTACTTTATGATAATTCTTTCTGCTATTAAAGTTTCTATCAAAAAAAGTTCTTTATGAAAATTCTTTTTGCTTTTAATGATTAAAAATAAAAAAGAGGCGCAATGCGCGTTGATTTGCTTCAAGCCTTTCGGAATAGTGTAGACTGCACTGCACATAGCTCGATGCAGTCTACCTTATTCCTCAAGGCTTGAAGCTAAGCAACGTGAGCATTGCGCCTCTTCTTCATCGTCTCTGCACTCAGGGCTTATAAACCGCTCCTAGTGCCTCTCAGCTAGCGAGGTGGGACTAAAAAACTGCTTAGCTAGTAAGAAACTCTAGTACCGGTTCGTGCCACGAACAGGTACTAAAGGTGCTCGTGGGGCCACAGCCTCATTAGTACCGGTTCGTGGCACCAACAGGGACCAAAGGGTGGAATTGGTCCCGGTTCGTGCCACCAACCGGGACCAATGGCCTTGCACAGCGGCGTGGTGGTGAGTTTAGTCCCACCTCGCTAGCTAAGAGAGAGCCGCACCTGTTTATAAGGTGCGGTGCGCCTGAGCTGTCGAGCTCCTCTCTAAAGCAGGCTTACGGGCCTAACCTCTCTGCACTCAGGGCTTATAAAGCATTTCAAATGAACTCTGAAAAGGTTGAAAGTTGGCATGGTATCATCATTTCATCCACATAGCATGTGCAAGAAAGTTGAGAGGGTTACGGCAAAAACTAGATGCACTTCTTGTACAAAACGGACAATGGTATCATACTCGTCTATTACAAAGTTGGCATGCTATCATCATAATAGTTGCGGGAGAAAGTCTTCACTTTTTCTTCGCTTGTGTCATTTGCTTATTGCGCCGTAACCATGGATAATCTTCATCGTTTATCAGGATGCTTGGGTCAGCCTTGACTTTGAAGGGAGGAATTTCATGAAACTTTTCATAATCTTCAGACATGTCTGTCTTGCCCTCCACTCCCACAATGTCCCTTTTTCCTGAAAGAACTATGTGCCGCTTTGGCTCATCGTATGATGTATTCGCTTCCTTATCTTTTCTTTTCCTCGGTCTGGTAGACATGTCCTTCACATAGATAACCTGTGCCACATCATTGGCTAGGACGAACGGTTCGTCAGTGTACCCAAGATTGTTCAGATCCACTGTTGTCATTCCGTACTGTGGGTCTACCTGTACCCCGCCTCCTGACAGATTGACCCATTTGCACTTAAACAAAGGGACCTTAAAATCATGTCCGTAGTCAAGTTCCCATATGTCCATTATGTAACCATAATATGTGTCCTTTCCCCTCTCGGTTGCTGCATCAAAGCGGACACCGCTGTTTTGGTTGGTGCTCTTTTGATCTTGGGCGATCGTGTAAAATGTATTCCCATTTATCTCGTATCCTTTGTAAGTCAATACAGTCGAAGATGGTCCCCTGGACAACGAGTACAACTCATCACAAACAGTGGTGTCACCTCTGAGACGTGTTTCCAACCAACTGCTGAAAGTCCTGATGTGTTCACATGTAATCCAGTCGTCACACTGCTCCGGGTGTTTGGAGCGCAGACTGTTCTTGTGTTCATCGACATACGGGGTCACCAAGGTAGAGTTCTGTAGAACTGTGTAGTGTGCTTCAGACCAAGAATATCCGTCCCTGCATATTATTGAGTTCCCCCCTCCAAGCGTGCCTTTTCCAGTCAGTCTCCCCTCATACCGCGATTTAGGGAGACCTATCTTCTTAAGGCCAGGAATGAAGTCAACACAAAACCCAATGACATCCTCTGTTTGATGGCCCATGGAGATGCTTCCTTCTGGCCTAGCGCGGTTACGGACATATTTCTTTAGGACTCCCATGAACCTCTCAAAGGGGAACATATTGTGTAGAAATACGGGCCCCAGAATGACAATCTCGTCGACTAGATGAACTAGGACGTGCGTCATGATATTGAAGAAGGATGGTGGGAACACCAGCTCGAAACTGACAAGACATTGCGCCACATCACTCCTTAGCCTTGGTATGATTTCTGGATCGATCACCTTCTGAGAGATTGCATTGAGGAATGCACATAGCTTCACAATGGCTAATCGGACGTTTTCCGGTAGAAGCCCCCTCAATGCAACCGGAAGCAGTTGCGTCATAATCACGTGGCAGTCATGAGACTTTAGGTTCTGGAACTTTTTCTCTGGCATATTTATTATTCCCTTTATATTCGACGAGAAGCCAGTCGGGACCTTCATACTGAGCAGGCATTCAAAGAAGATTTCTTTCTCTTCTTTCGTAAGAGCGTAGCTGGCAGGACCTTCATACTGCTTCGGAGGCATGCCGTCTTTTTCGTGCAAACGTTGCAGGTCCTCCCGTGCCTCAGGTGTATCTTTTGTCTTCCCATACACGCCCAAGAAGCCTAGCAGGTTCACGCAAAGGTTCTTCGTCACGTGCATCACGTCGATTGAAGAGCGGACCTCTAGCTCTTTCCAGTAGGGTAGGTCCCAAAATATAGATTTCTTCTTCCACATGGGTGCGTGTCCCTCAACGTCATTCGGAACAGCTAGTCCGCCGGGACCCTTTCCAAAGATTACGTGTAAATCATTGACCATAGCAAGTACGTGATCACCGGTACGCATGGCGGGCTTCTTCCGGTGATCTGCCTCGCCTTTGAAATGCTTGCCTTTCTTTCGACATTGATGGTTGGTCGGAAGAAATCGACGATGGCCCAGGTACACATTCTTCCTGCTTTTGTCCAGGTATATACTTTCAGTGTCATCTAAACAGTGCGTGCATGCGTGGTATCCCTTGTTTGTCTGTCCTGAAAGGTTACTGAGAGCGGGCCAATCGTTGATGGTTACAAACAGCAACGCGTGCAGGTTAAATTCCTCCTGTTTGTGCTCATCCCACGTACGTACACCGTTTCCATTCCACAGCTGTAAAAGTTCTTCAACTAATGGCCTTAGGTACACATCAATGTCGTTGCCGGGTTGCTTAGGGCCTTGGATGAGAACTGGCATCATAATGAACTTCCGCTTCATGCACATCCAAGGAGGAAGGTTATACATACATAGAGTCACGGGCCAGGTGCTGTGATTGCTGCTCTGCTCCCCGAAAGGATTAATGCCATCCGCGCTTAAACCAAACCATACGTTCCTTGGGTCAGCTGCAAACTCAGCCCAGTACTTTCTCTCGATTTTTCTCCACTGCGACCCGTCAGCGGGTGCTCTCAACTTCCCGTCTTTCTTACGGTCCTCACTGTGCCATCGCATCAACTTGGCATGCTCTTCGTTTCTGAACAGACGTTTCAACCGTGGTATTATAGGAGCATACCACATCACCTTCGCAGGAACCCTCTTCCTGGGGGGCTCGCCGTCAACATCACCAGGGTCATCTCGTCTGATCTTATACCGCAATGCACCGCATACCGGGCATGCGTTCAGATCCTTGTACGCACCGCGGTAGAGGATGCAGTCATTAGGGCATGCATGTATCTTCTGCACCTCCAATCCTAGAGGGCATACGACCTTCTTTGCTGCGTATGTACTGTCGGGCAATTCGTTATCCTTTGGAAGCTTCTTCTTCAATATTTTCAATAGCTTCTCAAATCCTTTGTCAGGCACAGCATTCTCTGCCTTCCACTGCAGCAATTCCAGTACGGTACCGAGCTTTGTGTTGCCATCTTCGCAATTGGGGTACAACCCTTTTTTGTGATCCTCTAACATGCGATCGAACTTCAGCTTCTCCTTTTGACTTTCGCATTGCGTCCTTGCATCGACAATGACCCGGCGGAGATCATCATCATCGGGCACTGGTTCCTCTTCATCTTCAGCAGCTTCCCCCCTTGCAGCATCATTGGGCACATCGTCTGGTTCCTCTTGATCTTCAGCAGCTTCCCCCGTTGCAGCATCACCGTATTCAGGGGGCACATAGTTGTCATCGTCCTCTTCTTCTTCGCCGTCTTCCATCATAACCCCCATTTCTCCGTGCCTCGTCCAAACATTATAGTGTGGCATGAAACCCTTGTAAAGCAGGTGGGCATGAAGGATTTTCCGGTCAGAGTAAGACTTCGTATTCCCACATGTAGGGCATGGACAACACATAAAACCATTCTGCTTGTTTGCCTCAGCCACTTCGAGAAAATCATGCACGCCCTTAATGTACTCGGAGGTGTGTCTGTCACCGTACATCCATTGCCGGTTCATCTGCGTGCATTATATATAATTAAGTGTGTCAAAAACCATTACAGAACATCATGAATAGATAATTAAGTGACCAAATTAATAGAAGTTCATCATCACATTAGAACCAAAGTACATACATAGTTCTCATCTAACAACATATATATAGCTCTCCAGAGCATCTAATTAATTAAACCATACATTGAAACTATGTAAAACATTTCAATGCGAAAACAAATGCGATCATAATCGCAACCAAGGTAACAATTGATCCAACGGCATAATGATACCAAGCCTCGGTATGAATGGCATATTTTCTAATCTTTCTAATCTTCAAGCGCATTGCATCCATCTTGATCTTGTGATCATCGACGACATCCGCAACATGCAACTCCAATATCATCTTCTCCTCCTCAATTTTTTATTTTTCCTTCAAGTAATTGTTTTCTTCTTCAACTAAATTTAACCTCTCGACAATAGGGTCGGTTAGAATTTCCGGTTCAACCACCTCCTAGATAAATAAAATCTATGTCACGCTGGTCGGTATATTTGTCATAAACAATAAATGAATCAAATAGTTATAAAAAGATAATATATACCACATCCGAATCATAGACAGGACGAGGGCCGACGGGGGCGGATACCAAAACCATCGCACTATGTAATAAGAAGGAATAAAATAGTAAGAAAATTAGACAAGTATCTATCTAAAGTAAGAATTTTTTTCTTTCAAAAAGAAGATAAGAACAAGAGGCTCACCACGGTGTTGCCGGCGACGAGATCGGCGCGGGCGGTCGACGGCGGTGAAGACGGGAATGGGACGTGACGGGCCGCTAAACCTAGACAAATCTCGAGGAAAATGGAGCTTTGAGGTTGAGCTTCGAGAGGACAAAGCTTAACTAGTGTGGCTCGGGCATTTCATCGAACACCTCATGTGCATAGGAGGTGAGCTAGAGCACCACAAAGCCCTCCCCTCGCCGGCCAGAGAAAAACAGAGCACTAGAGTGCTCTGCTCGCGGGCGAGGGGTATATATAGGCACCTCATTGGTCCCGGTTCGTGGCATGAACCAGTACTAAATCCGGGCCTTCTGTCCCGGTTCATGCCAAGAACCGGGACAAATGGTTGTGGGCCAGGAGCGAGGACCATTAGTCCCGGTTCGTGGCTCGAACCGGGACAAATGGTTCCATACGAACCGGGACCAATGCCCACGAGGCCCCGGCCGGCCCCCTGGGCTCACGAACCGGGACGAATGCCCCCATGGGTCCCGGTTCGTGACTGAACCGGGGCTAATGTGAAAACTGCCCTGTGACCTATGCCTTGTTTTCTACTAGTGTAATATGCTGAGTTATCTCTACTATGCTTAGTTTCCTATAGGTTAGCTCCAAAATTACTTATGTTAGCACAAAATGACCAAGTTTACATAATAAGCTTATAGTATTCTTCTTCTTCTTCTTCTTCTTCTTCTGCTTCTTCTTCTTCTTCTTCTTCTTCTCCAAAATGACATAAGTTAGCTCTAAGTTAGCTCTAATATGCTTAGTTCACTCAAAGATAGCATAATTAGCTAGGTTGGCTCCATTTTACCTAAGTTAGCTCTAATATGCTAAGTTATCTCTACTATGCTTAGTTTCCTATAGGTTAGCTCCAAAATTACTTATATTAGCACAAAATGACCAAGTTTACATAATAAGCTTATAGTCTTCTTCTTCTTCTTCTTCTTCTGCTTCTTCTTCTTCTTCTCCAAAATGACATAAGTTAGCTCTAAGTTAGCTCTAATATGCTAAGTTTCCTATAGGTTAACTCCAAAATTACTTATGTTAGCACAAAATGACCAAGTTTACATAATAAGCTTATAGTCTTCTTCTTCTTCTTCTTCTTATTCTTCTGGTCTTCTTCTAGTATTCTTCTAGTCTTCTTCTTCTTCTTCTTCATTTTGTTCTAGGTTAGGTCCATTTTACTTATGTATGCTTACTTCTTATAGTCTTCTTCTTCTTCATTTTCTTCTTCTTCTTCTAACATCTTGTTTATCATTTTGCAGATTTGATTTAATTCACGGAAGCTTGCATGGATGGAGTGCTTCTTTTCCATTTGTGTTTTTATTTTGTATCAATGAACTTGCATGGTTGGAACTTGTTATATGGATGGATGGATAACGGTGTTGGATGGACAATGTGAAACTTTTGTAATATGTAAGGATGGAACTATATATGTGTTGGTTGTGTATGTATATATGATGAAACTTGTGTGTTGGATATGCTTGTTGTGTATATATGTATATCTGTGTATATCTGTAAATTGCTGTCAAATTGAATGAATTAAATTAAAAACAGGGCTGTACAGGCTGACGGCAAACATGCCACGTGACAGCTACCTGTGATTCCTGGGACTGGCATGTTTGAGCACTTTGCCGTCTGCCAGCGGACGGCAAAGACCTTAGCCTCTTTGTCGTCCGCTGGCTGACGGCAAAGCACGCTGTTAACCCCTAACAGCTCTCACCCCACCTCACTGCCGTCCACGATCTTTGCCGTCTGCTGGCCACCAACGGCGGACGGCACAATCCTTTGCCGTCCGTTTCCAGGAAGCGGACGGCAAAGAAGGCCTTTGCTGGCACGTGTTCAGATGGACAGTTTGCTGTCTGCTGGCAGACGGCAAAGAAGTTTGCCGTCCGTGATCCATGCCTTTGCCGTCCACCATGGCGGACGGCAAAGAAGCTGATTCCAGTAGTGTGAGCTCTTCTTCCACGCTCATTTGAGTTTACTCTGTGGTTCAATCGTAGCATTGAACAGTCGCTCGTTACTGCAGTCGATATTAACAAGTGCAGTGCTCGTGTCGTGGATAGCATAACCCACCTGTGTCACACCAGATTGATTTTGATGGTTTAACATAACAAGTACATCAAGGAGATAGTTTTGTTTTCACTGTGCTAGTCCTAAACCTGACGGCAAAGCACTGTACGTAGGCACTGAAAGGCAGCTGGAAGTCTTTTATGGGAGTATATACTTCTTTTATCTATTATGGGAGTATATACTTAATAGATAGAATAAAGAGAAGAGAGTGTACTTAAACAACACTTCTTTTATGGGAGTATATACTTGTATCATACAATAGCATCAGCTCATGCATTTTCAATTCCTCGTCTAGGCGATACTGAATTGCTCTATTCATATTTGGGGTGATTCTCGTACAGAGATGTATTTCTCTTGGATTTATGTCTATAGAAGCTGCATGTAGAATTCTGGTCTCTTACCTTTTTCATAGAAAGTAAAAGGGAAAAGGTTAATTTTATCTATTAACATGGCCATACTAGAAGGTTAATTCTTTTTGAAACAGATATCAAGGGTAATTTGAGTTATTCATCATCTCCAAAAGCTAAACTGATGTAGTTCTGCTGACCAACCTGCGTGTTTCACTTCAGGTGTGAGGAGGAGCCTGTGGCTGAGACTGCATCAGCACAGATGCTGCAACCCATCACAGCGAGTTCCTCGGCCTCTGTTACGGCCGATGCAGCAGTAACTGAGGACACCATTCATGCCTCGCTGCCACTTCTACATTTTCTTCCTCTATTCTAGTTACTTATGTGATTTATTCCTGGTACTTGTTGCTACTGTATTCTGATTACTTGTGACCTGTATTGAGAGATTTTGGTGGTTGCTTTGAGTACATTTAACTTGGAGTTCTCCAGTACTCCTAGATTTGCTACTCAAACAAATTTTGAGTACTTGCACTGTAAAGGAGTGAAATACTCCTGGTACTTTCATAGGTTTAAAAATGACTTGCGTAGGTTTAAAAATACTCCTGGTACTTGTGATGAAACCAACAAGCAACTTGCCAACCTCTTTCAGTGTTCAATCATCTTTTCATTCTTAAATTTCAGTGTTCAATTTCAGATTATACAAACTGGAAGTGTCTGTTGTTCTTTTCCTTTTTTGAACTAAACTAGAAGTAGGAATTCATTTTATTGGGTTAGTGTTGTAAATTGTCGATGCTTCCTTTTTGTTATTGGCTTATTGCTTGCTTGATTTGGACAGCTACAACTGAAATTATTATTATGCCATATTTTTAATATTACTCCATGCTCACCAAGTTATTGAGTTGAAGTTGTCGTTGTTTGCTGTCAAGATTTGCTTAGCCTGAATACATGGTTATGTTTTGTGTACTGCTGTCCTGTTGTCTCTGTTGGATGGACAGCATCCCAGTACAAGTACTTGCTAGGTTTTACCTGTTCATGCAAATCTTGTTGGGTGTTGCAACACTTGGATTATTTATTAATATAACCATGCAAATCTTGTTGGGTGTTGCAACACTTGGATTATTTATTAATATAACCCAGCAGCGACGCTTCCATTTTAACACATGTATTAGTGTGCAAAAACTACTAGAGTACCTGCTTCTTCTTACCCAGAGTAGTACATCAGGCTTGTATTAACTTGTATCAATTGTATTAACTTGTAGCCTAGTAACTGCAGTCATCTTGTGCTTTAATCTTCTCTGTGATGTCATGTCCTTTGAGTCTACTTATTAAAAACCTTATGCTCATATTTATTTTTACTACCTCTATATAAATGTGACACTGTTTTGTTTCTAAATACTTGATGCATACAAGTTTGAGGGCATTATCCTAAACCCCTGCTATGATTCATCCATCTCCTATACTTTGTTACTTGTGCTTAATTGAGATGTTACTCAAGGGTAGTGTTTGGGCCAGCATATATAAAGGGTATGGTCGCTTACTTTAATATGTGTGTTTACTCAAAACTGTCAAAATATCTAGAAAGCGAGTGAACTCACTTCACGGATTCTTTCAATCTTCAATGGTTATGGTTTTTGCATTATAGATTCTTAATCTCGGCTGATTTCAGACTCTTCCAAGTGCTAGCTAGCTCCAAAAGCAAATCATATTCATTTGGAAGATGCAACATTCTATCAGAATCCATTCTCCTGCTCTTTTTCTTGTATTGTATGTCATCCATTCTTCAAACCTGTTGGTTAAGTTATTGTAGTGTGTCGCTCTGTTCGGAAGTGTATTTTTGTTTTAGGATTTGCTTCTTGTGTGGTACTGGATGGCTGAGTATTAAAACAATTTGGTTACTATCAGAAGCACTTTAATTCTCTGGAATGAAACTTTGACAAGCATGCATATATGTGTGTGTGTGTGTGTGTGTGTGTGTGTGTGTGTGTGTGTGTGTGTGTGTGTGCGCGTGTGTGTGTGTGTGTGTGTGTGTGTGTGTTCAAATTTTCTGGATTACGTGATGGCATTCTATGATTCTGTTTAACAACTTAAGTATATGTATGAATGTGCTCGAGTCCATGATTTATTTTTCTGATTTTTGATTTGACCTCAAGATTATCTTCTTATTTCTCTTGTCCTTCTTGTGCAGCAGGATTTGATTCGGTACAAGGGGTTCGTCATGCCAGGCTCCTCTTTTCTGCTGCTTCCATGCAACAGTGGTGGCGGCTGTGTTGTTCGGCATTGGCTACAAAAACAGCCATTGTGAGCTCCTTTCCTTCCTCTGCTCCATTTAGTCACGATCAGTTTATGGAGGTGTTGCTTATTTGGTCAGATTTCCTTACTTGCTTCAGGCATATGAATAAGCTTATAAGAACAGAATATTGATACTCTGCGAGCTATGAGTAGAATGCTCTATTTTCGCGAGTCACCTTTCTTGTATGAACGAGTATCTTGTTTTGACTAGCTAGATAATAAAAGCATTATACTAGTTGAATTTATGTTATCATTCTAAATAACTTGTCTTTTTTTAGTGGTCTCATCATAATATATTGGCTCCAGTTTTCTGATTCTTCTGTGCTGATTCATGTAACAGGGCGATTGAGGTTGCATGTTATTCATGACAGGAGCTCCGTTGTGAAGAATATAGCACTGTTGGTAGGGCAGGAGCTCATCGTGTAGAGGTTGTAAAGTACACTTGGTAGTTGCTAGTGCAGAAGCGCCATTGTATTTTGTGTTCTTTGTAAGGCAGGAGCTCCAGATTTAGCCATTGTATTATGTGTGATTTATTTGTAGAGCAGGAGCTCCATACTGAATCTGGTTGTCATTTGAAGTATTATTATATGTGTTTTCTGTTGTGCCAATTTAAATACTGCTTATTTATTTACTGCCAAATTGAAACATGAAGAATATGACCCTGACAGCCAGGACCCACTTAACAGAATTTGATAACTAGGACCCATCTGACAAGTGGATCCATTATATATACACAAAACAAACTATTGAGACAAAAAGCCCACGGCCCAAAAATAAAAAGGCTGCAATGTTGGGCTTGGCCCATGAAGCCGAGCAGAATTAACAAGGAAAAAAATACATTAAATGGGCTGAATTAATGGGCTCGGCCCATATAGATACCTAATCGGACCGGGCTGATTCTTGTCAATGACCTTTTCAATTGGTCGCAATTTTGCCACGTCAGATTGCCACGTCGGATCCGATGTGGCCTGGGCAGACAGCTAGCGACCAAAACAGAAGGTCGTTGAACCAATGACCTTTTGTTCTGGTCGTTGCCTTCCACGACCTTCTCACATAGAAGGTCGTTAATTTCAGTTTACGACTGTCAGCTTTTGACCATCTGTTTTTTGTCAAAAAAATGTCGCAAATAAAAAACAATGATCTTTCAGTGACCAATAGTGATGGTCGCAAGTTGACATATTTCTTGTAGTGTGCGGCGGCGACGATACGGCGACGGAGGAGAGGGGGCAAAGCGGCAACTACGGCGGGGCTTTTGCGGTTGCCGAGCCCGCGCACGCGTCAATGTTTAATATCTGCAGGGAGACGAAGGGTATGCCCTTTGCCAACTTCTGGAACTCGGCATAGGAAGCGCAACAGTCGAATAGCCATTGCCACGTCTTCCATGGCCCGCCTGTCAGCTGTTTGCCGAGTTTTTCCTCGGCATACACCTAACCTTTGGAATTCTATAATAAAAAGAAAAATATAAAATGATTGCCAAGTTTCCTTAGTTGAAATCTAGCAATTGTGGACAGCTGTCAGGACACCTGGTTGGTGGTGGGGTCCACCTATCAGGCACTGCCGAGTTTATTTTTGTCAGAACTCGGCGAATGTGCAGTACTGACGACTTCCTTTATTTCACCGAGTTCCTTTTCCTTGATACCAGGCAAAGGGTGATGTTTGGCTGGTTAGGCCCCTCCCAATGCTCCACCATGTACACGTGATAAGCCTTCTATGTAGGCAAAAAAAATCTGATTTGGCAAGTTATTTAAGAGGAGAGAGATGAGTGTGGTGACCCAGGAAGAAACAATGCTAAGCGCATGAACCTAGGCAAAACATTTAAATAAAGGAAGCCCACCAATGCATGAAGAGATTTAGTTGCTAAATCATTAAATGTAGCAAGCTTAGGGGGTGTTTGGTTCCAGGGACTTTTTTGTGTTGAGACTAAAAAAAGTCCCTAGCAAACCAAACAGTGTGGGACTTTTTTGGGACTTTTTGTTAAAGTCCTTAGAAGCACCTCCTTAAGAGTCTTTTTCAAAAAGTCTTAGGGACTAGAAAAAGTCCTAGGACTAGAAAACAAAACACCACCTTAGCTACAATAAGCTAAGCACCTATGCATTGGGGAGTATAGTTGCTAAGTTATTTAATGTGCTTAGCACCTCATCTAAGCACCGATGCATTGGCAGTAGCTTTACGCGTCACTATTGGGTCCAATTATCAAAAAACTCCGCAGAGGCATCACTTTACCCAACTCCCAATGATTTGAACTCGGCGAAGCCTGAGAACTAGGTGAAATCCCAAATTCCAGTAGTGAGGTTGTCTGTCCAAGTGAAATGGTTAGTATGTACTCCCTCCGTTCCTAAATATAAGACCGTTTAGAGATTTTAATATGAATCACATGCGGATCAAAATGTGCTAATCTATATTTTAAAGTATGTTTATTTACATCCATATGTAGTCCGTATTAAAATTTCTAAAAATGCTTATATATAGAAACAGAGAGAGTAGTTATCCAAATAAATATACATGAGGATTAAGCGTGTCTTTGTAAATTATATATTGGCCGTCCAAACTAATTTATGTAGTAGTACTGACGAAGTTGCGCAAGGGTCGCCAGCGCGTCTAGTGAGGCGTTCGCGGCTTTGCGCGGAGCGAAGCGTCGGGCGCTGATCGATACATGCATATATACGCGCAGCAATTACGGCTGCCCTGGTAATTACGGAGGCTCGGTGTCTTTCTAGTCAGGGCGCTGATCGATATCCCCAAACTAATTTAATTCTGTGATGCAGCATCGTCCCATGCGAGGCTGCTGCCGCATGGGAATATGAAACGATGCACGAACATTGATTTTCTTGGCGTGGGAACTTGTTGACCGCCGCTGGTAAAAAGCACTCTCCAGTTAATGCCACGATTACTGAAGACTAGACGCCTTCCTTCCTATGCACAGTGTACACACTGATCTACTCATAGAAGTTCTATATAAATGCACGGTACAAGAACATTCAGTATACACAGCGAACGTCCGTCTCCTGCCATTCCCCGCCATGGCCAACAACTCCACTTCTTCAGTTAACACCTCCATATCTGAGAGCTCGTCGAGGTGCCTGACAGAGTGCGTCACCACCGCCCACAACTTTGAGGTGATCAGATTCTCAAAGCTCGAAGGTATGGGTGCTGGCAAGTTCATTAGCTCGAGCACATTCAGCGTCAGCGGCTACGACTGGAACATCAGGGTCTACCCGGACGAGTGGAAGGAGGAGGACAAAGCTGCCCACTTGTCAGTCTTCTTGTGCTTCTGTAGCGGGGCAACTGGTGTGAAGGTAGAATACACTTTGAGTTTATTGGAGAAAGATGGAAGAATTAGTCAGATAGCAAGCATACCAAATACCTTCTGGACTGTAGGTGGTTATTGGGGCCGTGATAAGTTTATTGAGAAGTCCAAGCTGAAGGAACTGTTATCCCGCAATGGCGACTGCTTCACAATCAGGTGTGTTTTGACCGTGATGAAAGAGCCTCGCACGGAAGATCTAGGCACGGTCATAGTCCCAGTCCCGCAGTCAGACATGCACACACATTTTGCAAGCATGTTGAAGGACGGGGAAGGCGTGGATGTGACGTTCAGTGTCGGCGGCCAACTCTTCAATGCACACAGATGCGTGTTAGCGGCACGATCCTCGGTCTTCAAGGCCGTGCTCTTTGGTAAAATGAAGGAGACCACCATGAAAAGCATCGAGATCGATGACATGGAGCCTGCCATCTTTGAGGCACTTCTTCACTTCATATACACAGATTCACTCTCCTGCGATGTTGATCAAATTGTCGCATTGCAGCACTTGTTTGTTGCCGCAGATCGGTATGGAATGGACAGGCTAAAGGCTATTTGTGAAGGGAAGCTATGCCAGAGAATCGACGTGCAAACAGTTGCAATCACCCTTACTTTAGCGGAGCAGCATGACGCCGTGCATCTAAAAAATGCTTGTCTTAGATTCCTTTCTTCGCAGGGCGTGCTCCGAGCTGTCAAGGAGACTGATGGATTCAAGCACCTCACAACGAGCTGCCCGTCCATTATGATGGACATTTTAGACAAGGTCGCCCCACCTTCATGAGTATGAGCAGTCTGAGAATTAAGTTTGAAATGTGGTGATCTAGTAGTACTCTCTCTCTCTCTCTCTCAATCTCGATTGTTATCATGTGTCCAGTGTATCCGTTGTAAGACTGAACTCTTGTTGGAGAATGTGTGGTCTGTGGTCTGACTTGTTGGCACTAAAAGTTCCATGGAAATTCACATGGTTGTCTCTTTCTTTTGTGTTGTCCTGAACATTCATTAAATTTGTAGTTAGTTTTCCTACAGAAGCAAATTTTAGCTATGTTTACATAATTATACCGGGCTGGAGCTCTGAACCTTCTCTGCTGAATCTGAACAGAGAAGCGCGGAGTGCCATTAGAAACGCTATCAACATGCATCGTGGCGATGCTCACATTACAGTTGATATCAAACGTCAGTAAAAAACGTGGCAATTGATAATCCTTTACATCGGCCACAACAAGCACCCGGTACGTCCAAACATCCTCCTTCAATCTCCATGCTCCGGTCTGCCTCTTATTATTTATTCGACCTTGATCAGTTTCCTGGTAAAGTACTGTATCTGTGTTGTTCCTATTTGGGATGTAGCTTGTCATAATGTTGTGCCTCTTTTTTCATTCTAGCAAGATTTTTGTAGAACTATGCAGATTTGAAAACTGAAGATGCTTCGTTAAATTGAGAATTCGGAGTTCCGCTGGCTTTTCTTTGAATATTAGCTGTTATGATTTCCCTTATGAATGGGCATTAAACAAGTCTATGCAAATGCCTAGGTCGACTGTCCAAAATAAGATTTGACTTTTTTTTAACAGGAAAAAAAAGATTTGACTTGCTTCTCCTTCGTCTCTAAGGTGATGTATGATCACGCTTTCCTTTAGTTTCTCATGTAATAAGGCTTGATGGTGGGCAGGATTATATGTTCAGTTGATTGTCCCTTATCTGTACTCAAATGAATATTTATTCCTTGCATTTCTCAAAGGACAGTTGAGATGTTGTATTTCGCTGCATTAATTCATATGCGAATTTGTGTTGGATTGCTGGATGTTGTATCTACTGTTGGCGCCGCTTCTTCTCTACCTTGCAACTCTCTCAAAAAAACATGCATGTGCTAGAGGTAGAAGAAGAGGACGCAGGAAATTTTGTGGCACCGCACAACTTGTGCCTTTTCCGTTTTTCTTACTCTCTTGACAATGGACATAATTACATGGGGTTAAGTAGCCGGACTAACCCAGCCAAAATGCACCCACTAACCACTACCTTGCATGCACCCCACATAGTTCTGCATGCAACACACGCGGCCACGCCACTAACAGCTTGACCCACTAATCACTCCAGCACACACGCGTACAGGCTTGAGTCACCTCCAAGTTTGCAACAGACATGAGCTTACCCACGACACACTTGACGGACGCCCCGCAACTGATTGCGTCCGCTTCTTGCTCCACCATTGATCTGCCGCCGGACTTGGACGTTGTGACTCTACAGAACTGTACCCATTTTGCTAACCAACACATCCATGCAGCAGACTACCTTACTCATCACTAGCTTGTACACACACGTCATCTCATCTCTACGTGAGTGTATGGCCGCAGCCTAATGGTTGAGCATGTCTCCGTGCAGGACACTAAGTAAATGTAATGAAAAACCAAAGCAACAAGACAAAAATGTCATTAGAAGTTGTTCTACGTAGACACGAGAAGATGCCACATCACGTTGGCTTATCATTGTGGTTTCCTTTAGTTTTGGAACATGCATTGCCTAGAAATGTTTCAGTGTCCGCGGATTGGTATGCCTTTAGGGAGGCTTCACTTTCCATTAAGGCATTAATAATAGTGAAGCATACAAGCTCATACAAAAACTAGTATTCGTACACCCAAAAATCATGATGACCTTTCTTGGCCTCACATCTCGAACATGGTGACACATACACAGTGGACACTGCGCGCTTGCATTGCCCCCCCGAAATCTGTCGTCATACCGGTTTCTTCTCAGGCTCGCCCCAGCCGACAATCTCAAATTCTATTTGGCGTTTACGACAGTCATCAAAGGCCTAATCGTACACAGCACACATCCCCTTGGGTAGATATAAATGGGCAAGCCCATCTGAGGCACGAGCGGGAGCTTTCGGCCCACCTGAAATCAGGGGGGAGAGATTGGATGCTTTGTGATTTATGAATGCCACGTGTCATCCATCAGGGCGGGTCTCACCTGCTAACCGTGAGACCTGGTCTCATATAATGTTTTTCCCTCATCCTCTATCTGGGCAGTCCCATTCCCGTTTTTCCCTCACAGATTTTGGGAAGGTTCTCGAACCATTCCCTGAGCCCGTTTCTTCTTTTTTTTTTCCTCTGTTTTTTCTTCTGATTTTCTTTCTTTTTCTTATTTTCTTTTTATGTCCTATTCTATTCTTTTCCTTTTTCCTTGTCTCTTTTCTTTTTCTAATTCCTAAACTGTTTTTAAAAATCATATTTTTTGTAAAATCGTGAACAATTGAATTCATGATTTTTTGAAATTAGAACATTTTCAAAATTGCAAACGTTTTTTAAAATTGGTCAACGCTGTTCAAATTCAAGCACAATTTTATAAATTCATGAACAGTTGTTTCAAACTCACTAAATGTTTTTCGAAGTCATGGAACAGATGAACCTTTTTCAAAATAATCAATATTCTTAAATTTGTGAACAATTTTGGAACTCACAAACATTGTCTGAACTACATGAAAATATTCTGAATTTGTAAAACAAATTGAAAGTCGTGAATTTTTCTGAACTCATGAACATTTTTTAATATTGTGATTTTTTTTAATTGATGAACTTCTTTTGAAATTTGGAATATTTTTTTGAGAAATAAAATTAAATCCCAAAAATAGATGAACATTTTTTGAATTTGTAAACATGTTTTTGCTAATTCACAAACATTATTTGAATTTACAAATATTTTGTTTTTTTCAAAAAAGGAAAACAAAATAACCTGAATTTGTGAACGTTTACAAAAATTCATCAGTTTTTGACATCCCAAATATTTTTAAAATCAAAGAAAAACAAAAAAGAAAAACGTAATGAAGATAAACAGGGGCGCTCGAGCCTGTAATCGGCTTGCGCAAAATATGTGGATGGCTGAGCGTTTGCGCCCCCCCCCCCCCCACCTGCACAGGTCGGGGAATTGGTTGGAAGCTTCGCCAAGCTTCTCCTCGTTTTTGCTTTTTTCGATTTTGGTTTTCTGGACCGATTTAGCTTTGTTTTTCTTTTTCTTTTTCAAACGCGTGACTTTCAAATTCATCTTTTGTGTAGCAAATCCATGAACATTTTTAAAATTTTCTGATTTTTATAAAATTCATGAGCTATTTCCAGATTCATGAAAATATTGTAACTTTCCCTCAAAATTTGTGAGTTCATTTATATTCATGATATTTTTCCAAGTTTGTGTTTTTCCTCAATTTCATTAAACATTTCCAAATCGACGGGACACACAATCTTTTCAGAAATTCATGATTTTTTTAAATATACAAACTTTTTAAAATCTTAATTGTTTTAAATTTACAAAAGAGATTCAAACTCGCAAACTATTTAAATAAGGTCAATTATGACGTCAATAGGTCAAGCCCAAGGTCACCGTGTCTAGTCAATGGTCAATCATGGAGGTAAATAGATCAAACGAAGGATGGACAACCTGAGCGAGCCATCGGCTCACGTTGGTGGGCCGGCCCACGTCACACAGTGTGTGAGCTCATTTCTTTTATCTGTATGTTTGCTTCTGCGACAGTTGCACACCGGATTTTTTTCCGCACCGGTTACGTCACCATTGTTTTCTCATATTGTTGTGACCGAAATCACGCTTGATGTCACCACCCGCGTCAGAAGTTGTTGTATTTAGATGTTAGTTATTATCCATATTTATGTATTTTGTATCCAATCTTTATTTAGATCTTCGGCACGCAGGTGCCTCGACACCGATTTTGGTTCATCTATTATGTTTGTCGAACTAAGATATATTTTTATATCAATATTTTTTACTTCTACAATGCATTATCATCAGTATGAATATTATAATTAATTTTTACTAAAATCTAAAATTTAATTTTAGTTGATGATTTTTTATTTTATAAAACACTTAGTATTAGGATAGAAAGCTTCATCAGTATACAATTATGATATTGGTTTTTTAAATACATTAGATCTCTCAAATCATATTTTGTCATTGGAGCGTGTTATTTGTTAAGTTTATTTTAGTTTAAAAATCTTCTCCTAAATTGTATATATGGAAACTAAAGCATACCAAAAGATTTTTTTTATAGTTAGACATACATTAGACTATGTACATCGGTTCACATCCATTTTTATATCCTCATGTATCTTAGTAGAGCATTCCACAACATAAGAGTTTTTAGCAAATATTATGATCGGACTATGTGGTTGGTTAGATGTGTAAATGTCAAGCAAGAGATGGGTCCGGGAATTGAACCCCAAACCTCATGCATGGTATAGGGAACTCAAAGCCATTCGACCAAGGAGTCCAAGTGGCGAATTAGCTGCACTAAATTATAATAACTATTGGTGGATCCGATTTTTAAATTGATTTCTTAGTTGTAATCATAATTCCAGACACTTTTTTAAGTTCTATGAAAATGCGAAAAAAAAGGAAATTTCAAAACATTTTTGAAAAAATAGGAACAAACTTGAAAACATGAACATTTTTTAAAGTTACATGCAACTTTTTTTTATGCCTTGAATTGGTCATACAAGACCACGAAAAAATTGGTGCAATTCCAAGGATGTAGAGAAACAACATGCTCTTAGACGGAGTCTTTTGGCCTATCCTGGCACCATCCATTGTACATGGCGTAATTGTGAACATTCTTGAGATAAGCCCAACTTTTGCTGGCAGGTTGGCATGCCCATCATAGGCATCCATGCCAGGGTTGAACGAATTTTGATACCGTATGCAAGCTGCGAGACATCCGACCATTTATCAATATTTTTTGACCGAGAAAACAGAAAAAATACAAAAGTTGTCGAAAATGAAAAAAAATCTGGGCATGCTACCTTGAATTGGTCATACAAGCCATTAAAAAAATTGGGTTCATTTTAGGGATGTCAAGAAACAACGTGTTTCAAACAGAGCATTTTGGTCTTTGAACGTGCTTTCTAAATTTTGTGCACTCTTTCTAAACCATGTTCATGTATTGACATTCTGGGCAACTTTGAAAGCCATGAACATTTTTTTGAAATTTCTGTAATTTGTTTTAAAATACAAATTTTGTGTTTTTATGAACAAAATTTCAAAAAAAAGCGAACATGTTCTCAAATTTTGAACGATTTTTTAAAAGCACGAGCATTTTTTGAACAAGTGAAAAGATACGAAAAATGTAAAACAAGAAAAAGAAAAAGAAACTGAAGGCAAACATGAAAAAAAAAGTGGGCAAAAGACTGGGCCGGCCCATCTGAGCCTTTAAGCCAATCTTCTGGAAGGTTCCTGGCCGGTCCATCTGCGCGTTCGAGCCACCGGTATTGTGAACCTTCTAGAAGTTTTTTGGCTGGTTTTGCGAATGTTCTAGAAGGTTCCTAAACCGGGTTTTCTGAATTTTATTTGGGTTGATTTCTATTCTTTGCTTTTTTCCTAGTTCTTTTGTGATTTTCTGTTTCTTTTGGGGAGAAAACATAAAAAAATTAAAATTAAAAATATTGAAAAAGTGTTCATTTTAAAAAAAAATGTTGGAAAATTCTAATTTGATTTTGTTTTCAAGAATTTTTCACGTTTTAGAAAATGTTCAGAATTTATAAATTTGTTGACGTTTTCCAGAAAATTTTGGGAGTTTCAAAATTTTCTTCACACTTTTAAAAACTCATTGCAATTTAAAAAAATGTATTTAATTTTTTTATGTTTTTAAAACAGTCCAGAGTTTCAAATTTTGCTCGAGTGAACAGTTTTCAAAAAAGTTTCAGTTTTTCTATTTTTGTTCTCATTTTTAAAATGTGTTCCAAATTGTCAAAGATTATTCGTGTTTCAGAAAAAAGTTCCAACTTTCAAATATTATTTACAGATTCAAATAATGTTCAGTTATGATGTTTTTTGTGGATATAAAAAAGTTTGTGCTTTCATCTTTGATTTTGAAATTTAGAAACATGTTTCTGTTTTAAAAAATTGTTCACAGAATCTAAAATATATTTGGTATTTCCTAAATGTTCACAATTTTCAGTGAACGTTTAAATTTTTGCCGGTTCTGTGTGTCGATAAAGAACTCACGCTACAAGTGGCTAGCAGCACTTGTCACGTCTCGATGGTCAGGAGTTCGTATCCTGGCAGCACGTCACAGTTTTTTTTTTTGTGACTTTACCTACCTGTTACTGAACTCAATAGACACACACACTGTGATTATTCACTCTACAATATACTATGGACTTCGAAATAAGCACATCACGGTTAAGTGTTCAAAATCAGGGTGCATCAAGAAGGTTGTTGTCTGCTTCCCCAGGTGGCATGATATGTGTGCTGAAGAGGAGCCTAAGCATAGCCCAGTAGTGAAGCATTCAACATTTAGACTGGCCCGTGTCGCAAGGAACAAACGACACACGGAGTACCTTATTTCGCTCTCCACTAAACCAAAGCTAACAAAATAGAAAATGTTATTGCGTGAGCCAGAATTTTTAAAAACTGACGGCGGGCCGTTTGAATGGAATAGTCGAGCTTGTGCATAAACGCGCTTTTTGCCTTGGCCGCTCTTGATGTTTTTTTTTCCGAAAGTATGCAAATTGCGTACCTTAGCCTTTATAGAAGAAGAGAATTGCAAGTACTCTGTACTAAATCATCGACGAATAATATGAAACGGAGGGAGTACAAGATAACTACCACTCGCTGCGAACAACAAGCGTAGCACAACTCCACATCCGGCTAGTCCAAGAACAACCACCCATTACAATACAGCGACAACACAAAAGGCCTACCCAAAATCGAGTACCTAGCCGCATCTCTGTCGACGTCGATCACCACCAAAGAACATCATCTCCCGCCAAGCATCTCAAGTCGACGCACCACCCCCTAGAAGCCTAGGAGGTGGCAAGAGGATGGTAGGACTCGATCCGACCCGAGGAAGACACCGTCTTAGAATCACCAGCGACGACTGTACATAGCGCCAGAGAAGAACGATCAGGGCAGCGGCGAACACCGGAGGAGCGCAACCTAGGAACTTCATGTCTCCCGGCACGGTGCTCTCGATGTTTTAATACACACTAGCTGGGGTACATACAGTATTAGTAACCGTTAAAAAACAGGGAGAAGACAAGTCTTAACAACCTTGAGATTGAGATGATTTGTTTTGCACAAGTGGACATGGAAATGACCAAGATGCTTCCTGCACCTATTTTTCTATCGACCCTGTTTTTTTTTTCAATTTTATGCCACTAAGGAATGAGTCATTTGCACATAGGACCTTAACATAGGAAAGTGAAAAATTCCCAGGCCTTGATTGAAGAAATTAGCAAAGTAAACAAGCTTAGCTCGGAAATACGGGAGAATGAGAAGAGCTAAACAGAGAAAATGCAACCTGCTACACTACTGATTGATGAACCTGGCGTCTCTTCTTCCTTCCTCCGCGTTGGTTTTTCTCGCCCCTGGTCAACTCCTAAGCGGCTCCATCCATCCCTGCTGCTGCGGCTGCTGCTTCTCCACCGTTTCACGCCCCTGCTGCTGCACCTACGCCGGAGATGACGGGCTGCTCTTCTTCCGTCGAAAGCCTGCTCAGGTCTATCTCCCTGTCTCTGGTCTTCTAGTTTCAAAATTTGTTCGCCTTCAGATGTTCCTATTTTGTCCTGACTGGTCAGTCAAGTCGTATGATTTCACTGATTGTCGATGTCGGGGTGGATCTGGAGTTCACTGGCTTTTGATCTCGTGGTGGATCTGGAGTTTTTTTTTCTTTTTTTCTTTTCGAAAGAGGGTCAACGCCCGGCCGGGTGGATCTGCAGGACAATAATCGAATTTAATTAACTCTGGATTTTTTTCGAACTCTCCATCATTTCAGTCCACGGTGAGAGAGGCGCGTTCCGGAAGAGGAGCTCCAACTGGAGAGCCAAGCTAAACACTTACCCACGGCTGCACGTGGCATATGCTTCTGGTTCTGGAGTAAGCTGTTTCAGCCACTCCAAGCTCGCTCAGGTATTACATGCTTTTACTCTGAAATCGTTAGAAATGAAAAGAAAACCCCTTGCTATGGATGGACTGTTCAAGTGTCTGCCCCATTTGCTAGCAATTTCCTTCATTCAGCAGGCTGTTTATATGTTTCAGGTGCAGCACAAGCATAACTGGAGAGCCAAGCTGAACACTTATCCAGCCAGAGATGGCTGGAATAATGGTGAGCGCTTCTACCGGGGTGATGAACTCTCTCCTGGGTAAGCTGGCCACCCTGATGGGGGACGAGTTTGCCAAGCTAAAGAACCTGAGAAACGAGGTGAAGGACATCAGCAATGAGCTGAGCAGCATGAAGGATGCTCTAGAGTGCCTTGCTGATGTGGATGAGCTCGATATACAGACCGCAAGGTGGAGGGACGCGGTCAGGGAGATGTCTTACGACATTGAGGATATCGTCAATGACTTCATGTGCAAAATTGGGGAGAAACACAAAAAATCTGGGTTTGTCCATGAGATTATTCAACGCCTCAAAACATCAAAGGACCGCCATCAGATTGCTGGGCAGATCGAGGAGATCAAGAAACTTGTGCATGAAACAAGTGAACGGCGTGAAAGATATAGGCTCAATGTCCTCACATCAGGCAATTTGGCAGTTGATCAACGAGTTGTCGCACTCTATGAGAATGCATCTAAACGTGTTGGTATGGAGGGCCCAACCAATGAACTTGTCATTTGGCTAGAAGACGAGGAGAAGAAGTTGAAGATTGTATCAATTGTTGGTTTTGGAGGTTTAGGTAAAACAACACTCGCCAATGAGGTATACCGTAAGCTGAAGGGAGAATTTCATTGTGGTGGATTTGTGCCAGTGTCTCAAAAGCCAAATATTTCAAAACTTCTGCATAGTTTACTAATCCAACTCGGGTGTGGACAATCTTTTAAAGATTGTGAGTTAAATGTACTTCTCGACCAGCTCAGAGAAAATCTAGAAAATAAGAGGTACTTATTCTTACTTTTTACGTTGCTGTTCCTCTCATGCACCTTGGATACTTATATTTTCTTAAAGGTGCATAAGATGTCTGTATTCGTTAATACATTTTTCAAATATTTTCATACGCTGTACTCCTGAATTTTTCTCAAAGCAGTAGATAAATACATCTTTTCTCTTTTTTATCAAGATCACAATTATAAAAGAGTATGTCATCACCTATGTGAAAAAAATATTAAAGAGCTATACCAAGTGAGCAAGGAAGTGCTCCAAGTTATATATAGTAGCTCACAGATTTACTAGTGATCATAAGACCGACTTTTAAAAGATCCATACTGTATCCTCTTCTCCTTGTCAATGCTTTTTTAGAAAATTAACAACATAAATCTATTTCAAAGTCTGCTATACTGTTTTTGAAATATTCTGTCACATTATTACATATTATTCTTTTTCTCGAATATATAGGAAGTCGATTAAATTAATGATTCCACCATTTCATCCTAGAGTACAGATTCAAAAGCTCGCCACTGCCCCACAGCCGGGCACATTCCTGTCAACCCTTTAATATGTTATGTAAGTTGCAAAGCATGGACCCCATGAACACTTGGAAAATGTTATGAATTATGACTTAAAACATAGATAAGAAGGTCAGGAGATGATCCTAATAAACATGGACAAACCCCGCCCTCTGCATCCGACAATTCACACAGCCATAAAAAATAAGGTTTACTTGGGGCTGTGCATGAAAACATTTATATACAAAAAGTTCGTGCAATACTTTTTAGTTTACATGATATTTTATCTCTAAATTGCATTTACTAATCAATACAAACGCTACCCTATTTTCTCCTAAATCAAACAACATTTGACTAAATAAAGTAAATTTGTACTATATGTGTCAAGCAAAAGTCATAATAACAAACGAAACGATTATTTACACTCAAGGAGAACAAAAAAATAAATTTTGCTACCTCCAACCTTTTAAAGTAATTGAGTAGTTTTTTGTTCTTTTACTTACCGCTGTATTGATTGTCTTGCAGGTACATCATTATCATCGATGATCTATGGGATGTATCAGCATGGGGTATTATTAAATGTGCTTTCCCTGAAAATGATCTTGGTAGCAGATTAATAGTAACTACAAGAATCAAGAATGTGGGTGAGGCATGTTGTTTGGGTCACCACAAGCGCATTCTGGAAATGAAACCTCTTAGTGAAGAAGACTCAAGAAAATTGTTTTTCGATAGGATATTTTGTTCTGAAGAAGCTTGTCCAGGTCAACTCCGAGATGTTTCAGTTGAGATTCTCAAGAAATGTGGTGGCTTGCCACTTGCAATCATTAGCATATCCAGCCTATTAGCAAGCGGAAGTTCCCACCAATATGAGAGGTGGAAACTTGTATGGAATTCTTTGAGGTCAGTATCGGACACAAATCTCACCTTGGAAGCAATGAGACAGATCTTGAACCTTAGCTACAAAAATCTTCCTCACCACCTCAAGACATGCTTCTTGTATCTTGGCATGTTTCCAGAGGACTATATAATAGAGACGACTGTTTTGGTAAGTCTATGGATATCTGAAGGTTTCGTTACTAAAGTACGTGGACAAAGCCTAGAACAGACTGGAATATGTTATTTCAATGAGCTTGTCAACAGAAGCCTTATTCAACCTGTATTTATTGACACAGATGGGTCAGTGAGATTTTGCAAAGTACATGATATGCTGTTGGATCTTATCTTGTACAAGTCTGGAGAAGAGAATTTTATTACCGTAGTAGAGAGCCCAGAGGACATTACAGGACAACTTCAAAAGACCCGTCGGATGAACTTAAACTTGGATGGTGCAAAATTGCCAGAGAACGTTAGTATGTCACAAGTGCGATCATTTGCAAGTTGGAGAGGCTCCATGAATATACCTTCTCTGACTGAGTTCAAGTATCTTCGAGTTTTTATTGCTAACTTTAGTTCTAGTTCTGTTGATGACAACCGGAAAATCGACCTGACAGGATTTTGTAAGTTATATCAGTTGAGACATATAGAGATTCGTGGCTGTAGTAAGTGCCAGCTACCCAAGCAGATTAGACGGTTACAGAAGTTGGAAACATTTGATATAGATGGCTCCTGTATCCCAATGGATATTTTTCACCTGACTGGCTTGTTGTGTCTGAATGTTCCATACATTGAAAGGCTGCCTGAGGGCATTGGTAATAGGAGAGTTTTTACGGTACCCTATACTGCTAACAGGGAGGAAGCGGTATATTAAAATCTGACCGCTGATTTCCTGAGGGTAGGATAGACATAGATTTTCTGTCATGGGAACCTTAGCGACGTCGTCGGTCAGCGGATATTGGCGATGGGAAACCAAGACGGCAAGCTCCGCCGCCATGTCCCACGACTCCTCCACAGTCTCCTTCGACCTCTGCTCCGGTTGCTGGACGGAGGTGCCCCCCGAGCCGTCGTCCTCGACCACGACCTCCTCCTCGAGCTCGTCTTATTCGTTCCCGTCGTTTTCATATATAGTAGCGTCGTCTCGCTGAAGCCGGCACCCTGTCCGCCATGGACGAGTCACTGGAGCTCGTCTCGCATGCACACACCCAGCCACGCGCGCGCCCGTTCGCGCTCCACGCTCGCAGCAACAGCCGTCGTGCATGCCCCGCAGCACCGCAGTAGCTGCTCGTTCGCTCCCGCCTCCCGCACGCAAGCAGCCCCGCAGCACCGCCGTAGCTGCTCGTTCGCTCCCGCCTCCCGCACGCAAGCAGCCCCGCAGTAGCTGCTCGTCCGCTCCCGCCTCCCGCACGCAAGCAGCCCCGCAGTAGCTGCTCGTCCGCTCCCGCCTCCCGCACGCAAGCAGTCCCGCAGCCTCGGGTCGCCTCGCCACCGTCCGCGGACAGCGTGATCCGAGAGGGCAGGCCGGGGCAGCCCGCAGCCAGCCGCCATGGTCTCGCCTGCCTGGCATGGCCGGCCGCCGTCGTTGGCGAGCAGCGTGCGCCGGGAGGCATCGGATGTCCGGAAGGCGTAAAAGTCGGTTGGAAGGTGCTGCACCTTGCCGGCCCAGCCGGCCTTGTCACGGCGTACCAGTCCCCAGAGGGCGAGACGGGCGGGCTGAAACTTTTTACTCCCAAAATGCCCTCGCGATTTGTATACTGGAGGACGGGAGAGAAGCGGTGCAAGCTATACCGCTCGCGATTCTATTGGCAAATTGGAGCAGTACAGATCGATCGTCACCATTAGATTTCAAGAATGGATGGCTAATATTTGACGCGGGTACCATAAAAGAGCTTTTGGTAAAATGACATCCCTACAGCGCCTGTGTCGGTTTGACACGCTGTACTCCTCACTCGACAATATCAAGGGCCTAGGAGAGCTGACCAATCTGAGTACTCTATCTCTCAGAACACGTTTTTCTGAAGATGTGGACATGGATGCTCTAAACACTTCTTTGGGAAAACTTTGTAACCTCAAGTGGCTGTACATATCTTCACCTAAATCTTGGATACCTGAGGCAGTAACTTTGTCGCCTCCTCCCCTGAACCTTGCGACACTCCACATTGTAAAAAGGTCCCGGGTCCCCAGCTGGATTGGGGAACTCTATAATCTCCAGGTGTTGACTCTCTCTGTTGAGAAGTTGGACAAGGACGATGTTGGTATTCTTGCGCAGCTACCTGCCCTCATCGAGCTTACTTTAACTTTCAGTAGATCCCTGGAAGCAACAATTGCAATCTATGGAAAATCATTCACAGCCCTAAAGAAGTTTGATGTCAGCGGAGATATCATGCCACACCTGACCTTCCAAGCTGGGGCAATGCCTAAGCTCCAGAGCCTCTTTCTAGGGTTGAACGCCAGGGGGTGGGAGCAGGACGATAACGCTGCACCTATAGGTATCGAGCACCTGTTAGCACTTGAAAAAATCGATGTAGGAATTGGCTACAGGGGTGCTACTGCATCTGAAAAGAGAAGAGCAGAGTCTGCCATTAGGATCGCTATCAGCATGCATCCCGGCCATCCTCACGTTATAATCAAATGTTGGGACACAGTGATTGGGCCTTGGTGACGGACGCATGATAATTATTGGTGTCAGCTACTACCAGCAGCTGGTATATTCAAAGGTTCTACCTCCAATCTCTAGGCTCCAGTCTGTTCCTTATTTGTTTATTTGAGCTTGATTAATTTCCCGGTAACTATTGGGTGTGTGAATTTCCAGTTTGTGTTCTAGCCCGCCATAATACTGTAGGTCAAGTGTGTAGATTAAGCTTGGGCTGCTTATAGTTTGAAGTAAAGTATTCTTGTATGTAGGCACTGTTTGATTAGCTCAGCAAACGAGTATTTTGTGAGTTCAACCATACTCATAGACACTGATTTCAGGGAAGTCGATTTTTTTTCTATGGAGCAACAAGATGAGGTACGCGAAGGAATATTGAGGTGTCTCCTACATTTTGCTGAATTGTAGCGGATGGAGATGGATTAATGCATTTCCTTTCCGTCCGGAACATCGAACTGTCACTTTGCTTTGTCCTACTATTTATCTCGTCGAACTGTTTGTTTCTACAATATTGATGGTATGATACACTTTGGTTCGGTTTATCCTATAATAAGGCTCGGATGGTGGGCAGGAGTTGGCACCTACTGCGCCTTGCTCATTCCTAGCCACGGATTGCATGTTCGTGTTACTGTTGTATGTACGTTTTCTTCTTGGGTCAAACTGATTGGCTAGACAGACGGAACCAACCCTGAATAATACAACCTCCATTTGAAAATTTGAACTAAAACCGTGTCACTTATTTTCAAACTCTATACTCCTCCGTCCTATTATATAACATGTTTTACAACAATATACCTACGTATTGGTTGTAATCATAACGAACCGTGTTGCTATGTGCGGCGTAAAGCACACTGCACCCGGCACTGGATCCCGCGTTGATCCTAATGGGCTGGGATGCACTTCCCCACCAGCGCATCAAACCTCAGCCACAGAAGATTGGCGTCAGACAACCAACCCCAGTGAATCTGCCTTGGGTTTGTTCACACATATTTTACTTTTGGATTTTTTTCAGATTTTTTTTTGAAGTGGTACTAATTTTTTCATCCGTTCACCTCTGAATATTTTTGTCTATCCGAAGTGGTACTAATTTTTTGCGCGTCCATCTGTTTTTTTAGCACCCGGAATTCCATATGTGGGCCGCGCTAGCGGTCGCCCAATGAAGACAGCCCACTTATTTGCCTAACCACGCTGCTAAGAAAAACCCTATTTGCCACGCAATGCGGCAAATAGTCTAAGCTTTGCACAGGGCACAGACTGGGCCGACTCATTTTCAATTTTCTTTGGGTTTGGTTTCTAACGTTTTGTTTTCTTTTCTTGATTTATATTTATCTTTCCTTTTCTTTCTTCATTTTCCCTTCCAAGCTTATTTCTATTTTTTCCTTCCTTTGTAAATTCAAAATTTCCCAAAAATGTCCACAATTTGATGTTTGTTCAAATTTCCGAAAAATGTTTGGAATACCGAAATTGTGTTCCCATTTAAAAAATTGTTCGGAACATGTTCCCGTTTTCAAAAATCATTCACAAATTCATAATTGTTAGTGTTTTTATAAAAGGTTCATGATTTCAAATATTGTTTGTGAATTTCAGAAAATGACCCCTTTTCAAATTTTGTTCATCTTTCCCAAATATGTATGGAAAATTCAAAAAAAATTCAAAAATTATTCATGTTTTCAAGCAATTCATATTTTTTAAGTTAGAAAAATGTTTTGAATCTGATGTTGGAGTATGTTACTCCCTCCGCCCCAAAATTCTTGTCTTAGATTTGTCTAAATACGAATGTATCACGTCATATTTTAGTATTAGATACATCCATATCTAGACAAATCCAAGACAAGAATTTTGGGACGAAGGGAGTATTAAATATTCGTCTTTTTCATTGGCTGGCAACATGTGGTCGGGTCTTTGAGGTCGTGAGTTCGATCGTTCAACACATGGTGTGTTTTTTTTGGATTTTTACTCGCACCTTATAAACACAGGTCATTTTGTTGCCTGCCAGTAGGCTGGCCCGGACGCGAACTGCTGTGCGTCCCACGCGGTATTTGACGCAACTAGCGTCATATAGTAGCTCCCACAAAACTGGCCCAAGAAAAGTAAAGAATATATGTATTGATTTTGTACCATCTGTTCCGCATATAGTTCCTGATTTTTTTTCGTTTGTCTCTCAGGTGGCCCAAACTGGGCGTACACACTTTTTTTTCTATGGGATGGACGAGCAGCAAAAAATGTAGGGCGCGAAGGGATTGAACTATGGACCTTCCTGCTGTGCCGATGCACAAAACCAACTATGCTAGCATACAATTAAGATAGGAATTGTCCCACCTTGGAGCTTTATACTAAATCACACAAGTTTTTATTTGTTGCTAGGTTGTCTGAAAATAAGGACATTATCTGAGAATAAGGAAGTTGTGTCGAGAATCATGAGTTGTCAAAGGTAGCTTGCACATGCTAATAAAAGAGAATGTGTTGATCAGCTATAATTAAAGAGAATGTGTTGATCAGCTATAATTAAAGAAATTGTGGGCACGTGACAATAAAATAGAATATGCTGGTTTCTCTCCAATAAAAAAACTAGTCACATGAGCAGTACAATAATCAAAGAGGATAAACCCTTATAAAGAAGGAACATTTATGCCTGATTATGCATTGATTATGCTAATGAAACAGGATTTATCCGCTGCAATTAGTAATTCATCTGGTTACGTCGTCGTAGGAGAGAGTAGTCGAAGGCCCCGATGGTCACCGTGTAGCAACGAAATGAGGAGGCAGCCACAACTACAAGATGAAGGGAGACTCGAAGGAAAAAAAAGGCACAAATTGGTTGGTCGCTGCCAGGCTAACCAACCCCACCACTATTAAGATCTCATAGGCCAATCATGACCTGCGAGAAGACCGCAACTCCTCGCTCTGCCACCGACCACCACAGTGACCGTTTTTGGTGGACACGTCATTTATCTTTCCCGCTGCTTCTCGCAAAACAAATATCTTTGTTTTTGCAACACACGGGGATATGTGGTAGTTCTAATAGATAGACAGTAGTGGACTGTATGAGGGCATCTCGAATGCCCGACCCGCAAATTTCCTCCCGCATCCGTCCGTGGACAGGGGGGGACCAGTCCACGGACACGGATGCGGGAGATGGCGATCCAACGCTGCCAGCATACATCCGGCCTCCTTAATTTTTTTGAAAGTCCGCACGTTCAAATAGCCGCATACATAGAGTTTACACGCTCAAATAGCCGCACACCCTGCTGCGATTGAGCACTCGGTGACCCTTGATCGATCCCTTGAAATTGAGAGCATGCTCCTCCTCCTCACGCTCTACGTCTTCAAGGATCACTTGTGTAGTCTTCCTCATCGGACGACTCAACATAGTGCTCGTATATGTAGTTCAAATCGAAAACCATTGCTTGAAAGAAGGAAGAACTTTTTTATCTTCGACAATTCATCGAAAAGTTGTCGGGCATGGTGAGTATAGCAGTAGCGGATGGTACCTGGCGGGGCGGTCAGATGAGATAGGTTGAATGGAGACGGAGGAGAAGATGGGGTGGAGCCGGGCTGGAACGCTGGAGTTGACGGAGACGTAGAGTTTTGGCATGGGTGTGGCGTAGCGACCGGGGTGGTGGAGCGGCAGCGAAGGCAAGAGAGAAAGAATGAAGGAGAGAAAATGGAGAGGGTGGAGGCGCCGGCTTTGGGAAGGGATTTGGGTAGGCCAGGGATGTCGAATGCCTGCGTGGCTATTTTCTGAACTCCCGGAAAGCCCCCACGTTTGTCTCAGATTTACCAGAAATAATACATCTGGACCGCTCGACGGACCGATTCAGACCTGCATTGGATGACAAATAAACAACGTCGAAACCGCGGTCCACATAGATGTGGATGGTTTAAGGGTCCGCCTATGCCCTGATGTAGTGAATGGATGGCTGCTGGGGAATCGAATCGACGAAGAAGCCTTCTCCATGGGAATCGAATCGACGAAGAAGCCGGCTCCATGCCCCACCGCTGCTAGCCTATACCCGAGCTTCTCAGAGTCCGCATTAATCCGTTTTTTTTTGCGGGAAAAATTTCCAATTTATTCATCTTCAATCATGGTAGTACAACGAGCACTAGAAATAATAAAAATTACATCCAGATCCGTGAACCACCAGCGACGACTACAAGCACTGAAGCGAGCCGAAGGCAACCTTGTTGTAGTAGACAGTCGGGAAGTCGTCGTGCTAAGGCCCCACAGAACCAACGCACCAGAACAGCAACCGCCGATGATGAAGAGTGTAGATCAAAAGGATCCAACCTGAAGACACAGGAACATAGACGATCGACGAACAGATCCGAGCAAATCCACCAGAGACACACCTCCACATGCCCACCAACGATGCTAGATGGATCACCGAAACGGGGGCTAGGCGGGGAGACCTTTATTCCATCTTCAGGTAGTCGCCGCCGTCTCGACTTCCTGACTTGGACACAAACCGTAACAAAACTCGAAAAAATATCTAAAAACGGAGCCCTTCCACCGGCAAAGGCCGAGATCCACTCCGCCTCCATGGCCCTAAGGCCACAGAAGACAGGGTGGACCGGCGACGGCGCCGACGGGAGGCAAGAGGAACCATCGCTTTTTGGAAGCCGGCGCCTGGGTAGGTCGTCTCACGCTTGAGAGTCCGCACTAATCCTCCTTGTATTTTGCATCGTATGCTGACCATAACATTAACTGATAAAATATACTCCCTCCGTACCATAATATAAGACATCTTTTAACACTACACTAGTATTAAAAAACGTCTTATATTATGAAACGGAGGGAGTAAATGATATGTAGCAAAGATAATATCATTGCAAACTACATTCAAATAGCAATCCAACAATATAATTTTGGATAACATGTATTAATATTTTGCTAGTCAAATATGAAGTTAAATTTTGACCCAAAATAAGATGGGGACTAATAAACCCGAACTGAGGTAGTAGCTGCAGAGCGTACCTCCGTACCCGCACGCAAGGTATTGGGTCCTGAGTGGGAAAAAAAATCGGTTAACGGGTGGTAACCACAAATCCCAGTACCCCACAAGATATCGCCTTACAGAACAAAAAAATCCAAAATTTTGAATTAGAAAGAATTCTAACTGAAATTTGGATGAATTGTATTCGGATTCAAAATTCTTTCAAACAAAAAATTGTTCAGTATTTTTGGTTCCCACGGAAAGTCGGTAACTGAAATCTCGATGCCCTGCAAGATTTATTTTTCATTCGGGACCAAAATTTTGCTCGCACGTTGCCGGCCGACGCGAAACTACGCTCGGTTCTATGCATGAACGGTACTGCCAGGTGGGATGCACTGACCGATACGATCTCGCGGAGAACAAACGAACGGCGCTCGCGGTGTGCAAAATTAAACAAGCATTGTATCCTTGGATCAATCAGCATGGAGGATAACTCAGCCATGAAGCAAAGGCCAAATTAACCCAAGACAAGATGTCGACACCCACCCTTGGTATGTGTGCCACCTGCCGATGACCACACCATGTCCTCATCCGGGCCCTCCACACACACACACACGCCGCCAACCGTCCGTTCAGTACCATCAGATTATGTACTAATATTACATATGGGACTGGTCTAACAATTTCAAAACGCACTGGTACTGTATTCTATTTTAACCAACTAAAACGTTCAGGGAACATGATGAGTTCACTGTCTAACAATGGGCTTCCTACCGTTTCATTGACTTCACCCACGTATACACCGTTTCTCTCTTTTCTTGTATATAAACTAATTCCCACAATATTGTAGACTAGCATGGCTATACAATGGCCTACCCAGATCATTGGATCAGGGTGGTCCAACAACAAAAATATTCACACATAACTATTTATTTATTAAAAATGTACTCCCTTCTTCTCAAAATAAGTGTTGCTAGCTTAATACAACTTTAACTAAAATTGTACTAAGCCAGCGACACCTATTTTGGGATGCAGAAATGGATTTTCGTGCAGAGAGTACTTATTTTTGTGAATAAGGCTTGTAATACCCGATGCAACTCTTATTCTTAATTTCACCTTAAACATATAGTACAAGCATTTTACGGTACTCGAGAATTAGTATGGCTATGTTGAAGCGAAAAAAATATTCACCTGCCTAGTAAGATCCTTTTTGATTCACATGATTTGTAAAACACAATGGCAAGAAAAACTACAGGACTGTAGTATGACAAATACTCTTTGATGCTAATTTCTGAAGGTTACATAAAAATTATGATTGGCAAATTAAAGGAATTAGTATATGGAATATTTGATACACCAAAAGAAAACAAAGATATTATGCTGTAAAATGTTTGAGTGAATGGAAATTTTCTGAAATAGTACCAAACGAATCCTTAGAAAAATTATAAGCGATTAAAACGACCTACACAGGGAGAATTACTAAGAATTCATACGCTCTAAATTCTATCAAATTTATTTGAATAAAAAGCCATAACTTTTTGTCATGCATGGTTATTGAACATGATTGATTGAGAACATCAAGTGTCAAAGACAGTGCAAACCACATGGGAATGAGCACATCTTGTTACAGTCACCTCGGCAGGTTGGCATAGGTGATAAAAGCTATGCCCCATGTGAGTGACTCACTTCGCCATCCTCGTTAAGACTTTTTAATTAATTTTGAGGACAAGATGCTAAGAACCTCGGTAACTACATATATATATATATATATATATATATATATATATATATATATATATATATATATATATATATATATATATATATATATATATATATATGCAAAAATAATGAAATTAATAAGGAATAAGTTTGGATTCCTTGATAAAATAGATATAAGATTATTTTCATTTTTGACGCTATATTATATTTAATTCAAAGGATTTCTGTGCGAATTTTGGAGGACTAAAAGACTTGCAATTTGATAATTGGGTTGTTTATTTTGTTGATTATTTATACCTCGTATGATTTTTCCATTATGATTTATTTGGATGACATTCCAAAGAAAATGTATCCATTTGTTAAATCTCATGGAGGGCATTCCTAACTTTTAGTTTCAAGTTTTTTTTTATCATTTTGCCACTAATTATGTCACACTACTCAATTTTTCCATTAGAAGTTTCAAGTACTCAAAATCATCCTTCCGTTAAACGTGTGCTATAAAATGCGTTTCGGCACAGTTACCGTCTTGTCAAAGGCCATTGACCGAGGTTAAATGATGTAATAAGACAAATCCTTATAATTGGGTGCAAATTCGGTCTAGTAAGCTTCTAATGCACATGATATCATATTTTCCGTGTTTCTGCATCTTGTGAATTTAGGAAGTCTATGGTTCTTCGTGGCACTGTCTTCTGAAAAAAAACATGCATTACCAATCATTCCATTGGAGATTAAATTTTTGGTTTTGATTGTGTTACATACAGTTGAATCGTTCAGCCGACACTATGCACAGTTATGATTTGTTTTGTGCGTAGTCTTTTTTGTCTATCCTAACAGTGACAGGAGCTTCTCGCAAGAAAATAAAAAACAATGACAAGAGATGTGCCCATTTGTTGAGAGAGGAATATTAATTGATGTACAAGTAGGACATGGATGCATCTCGGCGTGCATATAGAGATTCTCTAAACATACAACCATGATGAGGCCATTGAGTAACTGAGATGACGACATGCACACATGGTAGGATCTGATATACAGTACTTAGATCATGGTACTATGCCTAGTTATAATAATCCAGTGCAACTGCGCAAGCTTAGGGATGTCCACATTTGAGGAGCTGCCACAAATTGGTGTTATTTAATTAAGCAATTCTTTTTTTTTCCGGAGAATTAATTAAGCAAGTCAGCCAAAAAAATTAAGAAATACATTCTGTCAAAAATTAATTATCAGCCAGTCCTTTCTCTGTGCTCGAAACTACTCCCACCCTTCCAAGAATCTAAGGCATGCACATATTCCAAGATCTAAATTAACCTAACAATTAGACAAAATTGTATGAATCCAAGGATCATATCATTTTTGTGTCACTTGACTCGTACTTTTCTAGTTAAATTGTTGGTAAAACATAATTTTCTGTTGCCGTGGACGCCTTGCATTTTTAGATGACGGAGTAGCCACAACTACAAGTCGTACTACCTAAATGTTCTGGAAAGAAAGAGAGAAATTGAAAACAAAACTTTGTCCTGTTTCCATGCATTCCTCCTTGCCCCAACATGCTTACTGTGATTAATTTTTTTTCGGACAATGAAAACATTAACTAATTTCATTGTTTAAGGTTTACAAATAGTAAGTTGGTAAAAATTCATGGATCTACATAACCTGCATCGATCCATCAGACGGCCATCGGCATCACATACACTAGCTACCAAATCTATATTGGAAGGTAGATGACAAAAGCAACAGACCTGCCGTCTAAAACACACGCCACAAGCTAGCTAGATCAATCGAACACACAACGCTAGGCTTCCAAAGGAAACTAACTAGCTACAGAGAAGCTAGGTCGTCGGCACCGGCGAGGGTCGATCTCACCTTTGACGCCGGCCGGCTGGCCGGCCAACCGATGCCGTCCATGGACTGCGCGATCCACGTGGTGCTGCGGGTGGTCATGCGGAGGAGCATCTGCCGGCTGCACGAGGTCGTCGCCATGGCCGTGGAGCTCGGCACGGCGCTGCTCGTGGCCGTGCGGTTCTCCGGCATGGCCTTCCGCCGCACGCCAGCCCCGACTCAGGTGGTCTCCGGGTCGACTCACTATTACTACTACGCCCCCGTGGCGGCCTCCATGGTTGGCATGTCCAGGCTCGACAGGCACTAGTCACCGGTGAGCTACATCCCGCTGGATTTGATGGCTAATCAATCGTGTTTTTTTTATTTTGTGAGTAATAATGAAATTCAGTACTTGATTAGCTACATACACACATGTGCACTGTATATTAAGCAGTATATGTGTTCATCATGATATCGACATAGTAATTGATCACTCTCGCATCAATTTGGGAGCAAATGGTGGTGATTAATTGGATCTTTGGTCAGGTGTCCACTTTTGTGATGACTCCAGGGTTATACCCCCCCTTGGGAAAAATGGTGTCCATTTGTGTTTCTTTCTTTGCTTGCTAGCTCATTTTTGTTTTGCGGATTCATGATTCACTATTATGTAATCATGTGCAAATGGTAACTAAGCCTATAATTCTCCAGTGGTTTATAGAATACATACCCTCCGTTCGGAATTACTTGTTGCATAAATGAATGAAAATGAATGTATCAAGAACTAAAATATGTCTAGATACATCCTTTCTCCGACAAGTATTTTCGGACGGAGAGAGTAGCAGATATGAGATATTAGAAGAAGAATCGAGAGAGATCAGACAAGAATTAGTTACTTTGAGTATAGCACGACAGTGCACCCTACATAGGTGGATCTTCTTCCTTGCTGATGAGCATGTATTGTATTACTATCAATTTGCGGATATTGCTCCTAGTAGTCCAACTAATGTAGTTCACTAAGAACTAATTACCGGATTCTTGGTGTGTTGTTTCTGTATATTTTTCGCCGTACGTGTGTTTTCTTAAATGTTTGATCTACTAGCCTGTAATCAAATATTATAATGCACTAGTTTATTATAAGGAAATCGTGTAGAAAGCGTCACAACTTTTGTTACTTGATTCAGTAACCATACCACTTAGGATTGTACTGCATTCATGAATTTCTTATACTATATCTCTCTATGACGAGGCTTCCAGAACTAGGTCATTTAATTGGTTTCTCTATGGCGAGTTGCCCTATATGCGCATAAGGCGTCATAGGCGTCATATAGGAGCTCTTGCCAACAATCGTCGCAAGCAGCTTCGTAAAAGGCCCGAAATCACTAGTTGAGGGGTATTCGTTGCAAAGATCACTTCAAATCCCCTGGTTGCGGCAAGTGGCGCACATGCAGCGCGTCTCTTGTCGCAACCTGAGAGTTTTCCCTTTTTTCGAAGATCCGTTTATTCAAAACGTTTTATCTCTCAAACTGTGCGTCCAAATCTCGAACCACTTTCATGTTTGGATTCCTCGCGTCGAGATTTTAAAAACTAGATCCCATGTTAATAGGGTTTGACGAACTTTTTTTTATGAAAAAAACCGGACAAAAAAACCGAACAGGGAGCACGGGTTTTTTCTCTTTCCGAAAGAGGCACGCCCGTGCCTCTCACGAAATCACAACCATGCCTCTCGCGGAAGCAAAACCGTGACTCTCGCGGAAGAAAAAAAAAGAGAACACGTTTTTTTTCCGTTTCCAAGGAGGCACGGCCGTGACTCTCACGAAAGCACAACCGTGCCTCTCGCGGAAACAAAACCTTGACTCTCGCGAAAGGAAAAAAAACAGAAAACACATTTTTTCGTTTCCGAGAGGCACGACCGTCACTCTCGCGAAAGCACAACCGTGCCTCTCGCGGAAGCACCACCGTAACTCTTGCGAAAGAAAAAAAAACAGAAAACACGTTTTTTTTCGTTTTCGAAAGGCACGGCCGCGACTCTTGGTAAAGCACAACCGTGCCTCTCGCCGAAGCAAAACCGTGACTCTCGCGAAAATAAAATAAAAACATAAAACACGTTTTTTCTCCGTTTCCGAAAGGCACGGCCGTGACTCTCGCGAAAGCACACTCGTGCCTCTCGCGTAAGCAAAACCTGAAGGAAATATGCCCTAGAGGCAATAATAAAGTTATTATTTATTTCCTTATATCATGATAAATGTTTATTATTCATGCTAGAATTGTATTAACCGGAAACATAATACATGTGTGAATACATAGACAAACAGAGTGTCACTAGTATGCCTCTACTTGACTAGCTCGTTAATCAAAGATGGTTATGTTTCCTAGCCATAGACATGAGTTGTCATTTGATTAACGAGATCACCTCATTAGGAGAATGGCGTGATTGACTTGACCCATTCCGTTAGCTTAGCACTCGATCGTTTAGTATGTTGCTATTGCTTTCTTCATGACTTATACATGTTCCTATGACTATGAGATTATGCAACTCCCGTTTACCGGAGGAACACTTTGTGTGCTACCAAACGTCACAACGTAAATGGGTGATTATAAAGGTGCTCTACAGGTGTCTCCAAAGGTACTTGTTGGGTTGGCGTATTTCGAGATTAGGATTTGTCACTCCAATTGTCGGAGAGGTATCTCTGGGCCCACTCGGTAATGCACATCACTATAAGCCTTGCAAGCATTGTGACTAATGAGTTAGTTGCGGGATGATGTGTTACGGAACGAGTAAAGAGACTTGCCGGTAACGAGATTGAACTAGGTATCGAGATACCGACGATCAAATCTCGGGCAAGTAACATACCGGTGACAAAGGGAACAACGTATGTTGTTATGCGGTCTGACCGATAAAGATCTTCGTAGAATATGTGGGAGCCAATATGGGCATCCAGGTCCCGCTGTTGGTTATTGACCGGAGACGTGTCTCGGTCATGTCTACATAGTTCTCGAACTCGTAGGGTCCGCACGCTTAACGTTACGATGACAATTTTATTGAGTTTTGATGTACCGAAGGAGTTCGGAGTCCCGGATGAGATCGGGGATATGACGAGGAGTCTCGAAATGGTCGAGACGTAAAAATCGATATATTGGACGACTATATTCGGACTTCGGAAAGGTTCCGAGTGATTCGGGTATTTTTCGGAGTACCGGAGAGTTACGGGATTCGTATTGGGCCTTAATGGGCCATACGGGAAAGGAGAGAAAGGCCTCAAAAGGTGGCCGCACCCCTCCCCATGGTCTGGTCCGAATTGGACTAGGGAAGGGGGGCGCACCCTTCCTTCTTTCTCCTTCCCCCTTCCCTTTTCCTACTCCCACAAGGAAAGGAGGAGTCCTACTCCCACCGGGAGTAGGACTCCCCCCTATGGCGCGCCTCTCCCATTGGCCGGCTGCCTCCCCCTTGCTCCTTTATATACGGGGGCAGGGGGGCACCCCAAAGACACAACAATTGATCCTTGAGATCTCTTAGCCGTGTGCGGTGCCCCCCTCCACCATATTACACCTCGAGAAAACCGTTGCGGAACTTAGGCGAAGCCCTGCGTCGGTGGAACATCATCATCGTCACCACGCCGTCGTGCTGACAAAACTCTCCCTCAACACTCGGCTGGATCGGAGTTCGAGGGACGTCATCGAGCTGAACGTGTGTAGAACTCGGAGGTGCCGTGCGTTCGGTACTTGATCGGTCGGATCGTGAAGACGTACGACTACATCAACCGCGTTGTAATTACGCTTCCGCTGTCGGTCTACGAGGGTACGTGGACAACATTCTCCCCCTCTCGTTGCTATGCATCACCATGATCTTGCGTGTGCGTAGGAATTTTTTTGAAATTACTACGTTCCTCAAAAGTGGCATCCGAGCCTGGTTTTATGCGTTGATGCTATGCACGAGTAGAACACAAGTGAGTTGTGGGCGATATAAGTCATACTGCTTACCAGCATGTCATACTTTGGTTCAGCGGTATTGTGAGATGAAGCGGCCCGGACCGACATTACGCGTACGCTTACGCGAGACTGGTTTCACCGTTGCGAGCACTCGTTGCTTAAAGGTGACTGGCGGGTGTCTGTCTCTCTCACTTTAGTTGAACCGAGTGTGGCTACGCCCGGTCCTTGCGAAGGTTAAAACAGCACCAACTTGACAAACTATCGTTGTGGTTTTGATGCGTAGGTAAGAACGGTTCTTGCTAAGCCCGTAGCAGCCACGTAAAACTTGCAACAACAAAGTAGAGGACGTCTAACTTGTTTTTGCACGGCATGTTGTGATGTGATATGGTCAAGACATGATGTGATATAATTTGTTGTATGAGATGATCATGTTTTGTAACCGAGTTATCGGCAACTGGCAGGAGCCATATGGTTGTCGTTTTATTGTATGCAATGCAATCGCCATGTAATGGTTTACTTTATCACTAAGCGGTAGCGATAGTCGTAGAAGCATAAGATTGACGAGACGACAACGATGCTACGATGGAGATCAAGGTGTCGCGCCGGTGACGATGGTGATCATGACGGTGCTTCGGAGATGGAGATCACAAGCACGGTGCTTCGGAGATGGAGATCACAAGCACAAGATGATGATGGCCATATCATATCACTTATATTGATTGCATGTGATGTTAATCCTTTATGCATCTTGTCTTGCTTTGTTTGACGGTAGCATTATAAGATGATCCTTCACTAAATTATCAAAGTATAAGTGTTCTCCCTGAGTATGCACCGTTGCGAAAGTTCTTCGTGCTGAGACACCACGTGATGATCGGGTGTGATAGGCTCTACGTTCAAATACAACGGGTGCAAAACAGTTGCACACACGGAATACTCAGGTTAAACTTGACGAGCCTAGCATATAACAGATATGGCCTCGGAACACGGAGACCGAAAGGTCGAGCGTGAATCATATAGTAGATATGATCAACATAGTGATGTTCACCATTGAAACTACTCCATCTCACGTGATGATCGGACATGGTTTAGTTGATATGGATCACGTGATCACTTAGAGGATTAGAGGGATGTCTATCTAAGTGGGAGTTCTTAAGTAATATGATTAATTGAACTTAAATTTATCATGAACTTAGTCCTGATAGTATTTTGCACATTATGTTGTAGATCAATAGCTCACGTTGTTGCTTCCCTATGTTTATTTTGATATGTTCCTAGAGGAAATTATGTTGAAAGATGTTAGTAGCAAAGATGCGGATTGGATCTGTGATCTGAGGATTATCCTCATTGCTGCATAGAAGAATTATGTCCTTAATGCACCGCTAGGTGACAGACCTATTGCAGGAGCAGATGCAGACGCTATGAACGTTTGGCTAGCTCAATATGATGACTACTTGATAGTTTAGTGCACCATGCTTAACGGCTTAGAATCGGGACTTCAAAGACGTTTTGAACGTCATGGACCATATGAGATGTTTCAGGAGTTGAAGTTAATATTTCAAGCAAATACCCGAGTTGAGAGATATGAAGTCTCCAACAAATTCTATAGCTAAAAGATGGAGGAGAATCGCTCAACTAGTGAGCTTGTGCTCAGATTGTCTGGGTACTACAATCGCTTGAATCAAGTGGGAGTTAATCTTCCAGATAAAATAGTGATTGACAGAATTCTCTAGTCACCATCACCAAGTTAGTAGAACTTCGTGATGAACTATAGTATGTAAGGGATGACGAAAGTAATTCCCAAGCTCTTCGCGATGCTGAAATCGACGAAGGTAGAAATCAAGAAAGAGCATCAAGTGTTGATGGTTAACAAGACCACTAGTTTCAAGAAAAGGGCAAATGGATAGAAGGGGAACTTCAAGAAGAACGGCAAGCAAGTTGCTGCTCAAGTGAAGAAGCCTAAGTCTGGTCCTAAGCCTGAGACTAAGTGCTTCTACTGCAAAGGGACTGGTCACTGGAAGCGGAACTACCCCAACTATTTGGTGGATAAGAAGGATGGCAAAGTGAACAAAGGTATATTGATATACATGTTATTGATGTGTACTTTACTAGTGTTTATAGCAACCCCTCGGTATTTGATACTGGTTCAGTTGCTAAGAGTAGTAACTCGAAACGGGAGTTGCAGAATAAACAGAGACTAGTAAAAGGAGAGGTGACGTTGTGTGTTGGAAGTAGTTCCAAGATTGATATGATCATCATCGCACACTCCCTATACTTTCGGGATTAGTGTTGAAACTAAATAAGTGTTCTTTGGTGTTTGCGTTGAGCATGAATATGATTTGATCATGTTTATTGCAATACGGTTATTCATTTAAGTTAGAGAACAGTTGTTGTTTTGTTTACATGAATAAAAACCTTCTATGGTCATACACACCAACGAAAATGGTTTGTTGGATCTCGATCGTAGTGATACACATAATCATAATATTGAAGTCAAAAGATGCAAAGTTAATAATGATAGTGCAAATTATTTGTGGCACTGCCGTTTAGGTCATATTGGTGTAAAGCGCATGAAGAAACTCCATACTGATGGGATTTTGGAATCACTTGATACTTGCGAACCGTGCCTCATGGGCAAGATGACTAAAACGCCGTTCTCCGGAACTATGGAGAGAGCAACAGATTTGTTGGAAATCATACATACAGATGTATGTGGTCCGATGAATATTGAGGCTCGTAGCAGGTATCATTATTTTCTGACCTTCACAGATGATTTGAGCAGATATGGGTATATCTACTTCATGAAACATAAGTCTGAAGCATTTGAAAAGTTCAAAGAATTTCAGAGTGAAGTAGAAAATCATCATGACGAGAAAATAAGGTTTCTATGATTTGATCGCGGAGACAAATATTTGAGTTACGAGTTTGGTCTTCAGTTAAAACAATGTGGAATAGTTTCACAAATTCGTGCCACCTGGAACACCACAGCATAATGGTGTGTCCGAACGTCATAACCGTACTTTATTGGATATAGTGCAATCTAGTATGTCTCTTACCAATTTACCACTATCGTTTTGGGGTTATGCATTAGAGACAGCTACATTCACGTTAAATAGGGCACCATCAAAAGCCGTTGAGACGACGCCTTATGAACTGTGGTTTGGCAAGAAACCAAAGTTGTCGTTTCTTAAAGTTTGGGGTTGCGATGCTTATGTGAAAAAGTTTCATCCTGATAAGCTCAAACCCAAATCGGAGAAATGTGTCTTCATAGGATACCCAAAGGAGACAGTTGGGTACACCTTCTATCACAGATCCGAAGGCAAGACATTCGTTGCTGAGAATGGATCCTTTCTAGAGAAGTAGTTTTCTCTCGAAAGAAGTGAGTGGAAGGAAAGTAGAACTTGATGAGGTAACTATACCTGCTCCCTTATTGGAAAGTAGTTCATCACAGAAACCTGTTTCTGAGACACCTACACCAATTAGTGAGGAAGTTAATGATGATGATCATGTAACTTCAGATCAAGTTACTACCAAACCTCGTAGGTAAACCAGAGTAAGATCCGCACCAGAGTGGTACGGTAATCCTGTTCTGGAGGTTATGTTACTAGACCATGACGAACCTACGAACTATGAAGAAGCGATGGTGAGCCCAGATTCCGCAAAATGGCTTGAGGCCATGAAATCTGAGATGGGATCCATGTATGAGAACAAAGTGTGGACTTTGGTTGACTTTCCTGATGATCGGCAAGCCATAGAAAATAAATGGATCTTCAAGAGGAAGACGGACGCTGATAGTAGTGTTACTATCTACAAAGCTAGACTTGTCGGAAAAAGGTTTTTGGCAAAGTTCAAGGTGTTGACTACGATGAGATTTTCTCACTCGCAGCGATGCTTAAGTCTGTCCGAACCATGTTAGCAATTGTCACATTTTATGAAATCTGGCAAGTGGATAAACAAAACTGCATTCCTTAATGGATTTATTAAAGAAGAGTTGTATATGATGCAACCAGAAGGTTTTGTCAATCCTAAAGGTGCTAACAAAATATGCAAGCTCCAGCGATCCATCTATGGACTGGTGCAAGCATCTCGGAGTAGGAATATACGCTTTGATAAGTTGATCAAAGGATATAGTTTTATACAGACTTGCGGTGAAGCCTGAATTTACAAGAAAGTGAGTGGGAGCACTACAACATTTCTGATAAGTATATGTAAGTGACATATTGTTGATCGGAAATAATGTAGAATTATTCTGCAAAGCATAAAGGAGTTTTTCAAAGAAAGACCTCGGTGAAGCTGCTTACATATTGAGCATCAAGATCTATAGAGATAGATCAAGACGCTTGATAAGTTTTTTCAATGAGTACATACCTTAACAAGATTTTGAAGTGGTTCAAAATGGAACAGTCAAAGAAAGAGTTTCTTGCCTGTGTTACAAGGTGTGAAATTGAGTAAGACTCAAAACCCGACCACGGCAGAAGATAGAAAAAGAATGAAAGTCATTCCCTATGCCTCGGCCATAGGTTCTATAAAGTATGACATGCTGTGTACCAGATCTATTGTATACCCTACACTGATTTTGGCAAGGGAGTACAATAGTGATCTAGGAGTAGATCACTGGACAGCGGTCAAAATTATCCTTACTGGAATAAGGATATGTTTCTCGATTATGGAAGTGACAAAAGGCTCGTCGTAAAAGGTTACGTCGATGCAAGTTTTGACAAAATTTGCAAAATACTTACGGATCTGAATGTGACAGACCTGTTGACTAAAATTATCTCACAAGCAAAACATGATCACACCTTAGTACTCTTTGGGTGTTAATCACATAGCGATGTGAACTAGATTACTGACTCTAGTAAACCCTTTGGGTGATGGTCACATGACGATGTGAACTATGGGTGTTAATCACATGGTGATGTGAACTATTCATGTTAAATCACATGGAGATGTGAACTAGATTATTGACTCTAGTGCAAGTGGGAGACTGAAGGAAATATGCCCTAGAGGCAATAATAAAGTTATTATTTATTTCCTTATATCATGATAAATGTTTATTATTCATGCTAGAATTGTATTAACCGGAAACATAATACATGTGTGAATACATAGACAAACAGAGTGTCACTAGTATGCCTCTACTTGACTAGCTCGTTAATCAAAGATGGTTATGTTTCCTAACCATAGACATAAGTTGTCATTTGATTAACGAGATCACCTCATTAGGAGAATGACGTGATTGACTTGACCCATTCCGTTAGCTTAGCACTCGATCGTTTAGTATGTTGCTATTGCTTTCTTCATGACTTATACATGTTCCTATGACTATGAGATTATGCAACTCCCGTTTACCGGAGGAACACTTTGTGTGCTACCAAACGTCACAACGTAAATGGGTGATTATAAAGGTGCTCTACAGGTGTCTCCAAAGGTACTTGTTGGGTTGGCGTATTTCGAGATTAGGATTTGTCACTCCAATTGTCGGAGAGGTATCTCTGGGCCCACTCGGTAATGCACATCACTATAAGCCTTGCAAGCATTGTGACTAATGAGTTAGTTGCGGGATGATATGTTACGGAACGAGTAAAGAGACTTGCCGGTAACGAGATTGAACTAGGTATCGAGATACCGACGATCAAATCTTGGGCAAGTAACATACCGGTGACAAAGGGAACAACGTATGTTGTTATGCGGTCTGACCGATAAAGATCTTCGTAGAATATGTGGGAGCCAATATGGGCATCCAGGTCCCGCTATTGGTTATTGACCAGAGACGTGTCTCGGTCATGTATACATAGTTCTCGAAACCGTAGGGTCCGCACGCTTAACGTTACGATGACAGTTTTATTGAGTTTTGATGTACCGAAGGAGTTCGGAGTCCCGGATGAGATATGATTATGTTATTTTTATGACCAATGTTGTTAATAACATGATCATGTTTTACTATTGGAATTTAAGGTGCATATGTTTCCCAACGGTAGACAATTGTATGTTCAATTTGACCAACGTTAGATTAATGCATATGATTGTTATACTGATGTCACTTAAATTGTGATTTCACGAGGCTTTCACTTGATGAGTTGCCTAAAAAATGTTCCGACACTCAGAGGTGACAATCACACTGAGTGGAGGAAGAAAGTTGACCTGGTATTTGTCCTTGCTGACCTGGACTGGGTTGTGGATGAACCACAACCGGTCAGACCTACAGAGCCAGTAAGAGAGGCCACTGATGATGATGCTGCGTGGGCTAAAAAGAGGGGGGATTATGCTCCTTGGAGATGTCATACATCATAGAAAACAAAAAGTGGGTCAATGCAAACAAAAAGTGCATGGCATTTATAAAGAATACAATTGAGAGCACCATTGTGGGCTCCATTGCAGAGTGCAGTTCCGCAGGGGAGTTGCTTACAAAGATAAAGAGCCAGTTCACTGGCTCTTCAAAGATATATGCCACCCAGGTGTTAGAGCAACTGGTGACAGAACGCTACATAGGTGGTAGTCATGGAATAAGAGAGCACATTCTCAGGATGAGCAATATGGCAGCAAAGCTAAAGCCCATGGATGAGGATCTGGAGATCAAACCAAAGCTCCTGGTCCACCTGGTCATGGCTTCACTGCCAAAGGAGTTTGAAACTTTTGTTGTAAACTACAATATGTCACCTGGAACATGGGACATTGAAAAGACAATAGCAATTTGTGTCCAAGAAGAGGATAGACTCAAAGCCTCACATGGTGGTTCACTCAACTATGTGAAAGATCACAAGAAAAAGAATTACAATCAAAACAACAAAAGTTCTCCTTCAAAGCCACAAGGAAAAGCTCCCTATCAGCATCAGCGTCAGCAACAACCTTTCCCAGTGGACAAAGACACTTGCCTCCACTGTAAGAAGACCGGGCATTACAAGAAAGACTGTCCTGTCTGGCTAAAGTCCTTAATAGCAAAGCAAGGTAACAACATTGTTTCCATAGTTAATGAATCCTTGTACACACAGTTTTCGAAATCTACTTGGTGGATTGACTCAGGAGCAGTTGTTCATGTTGCAATTTGTTTACAGGGATTCCATTCGACCCGGACTACGCTAAGAAGAGAAAGAGGCATTGAAGTAGCAAATGGAATTCAAGCGGAAGTTGAAGCTGTTGGGCGACATCTCCTTGGAGTTAGCTGATGGATTCAAGCTTCTACTTAGATATGTTCTTTATGTTCCTTCATGTAACAGAAACTTAATTAGCATTTCATGTTTGGACAAAGATAATTATGAATGTTATTTTGGACATGGCAAGTGTGCCATATGGTATAATAATGCTTATGTGGGTGATGCTTTACCACACGATGAGCTTTATTTGTTATCACTTCGTGAAAAAGTGCATTCTGTATGCAATGTGAATGAACATGTTTCCACGTGAATAAAGGACAAAAGAAAAGAAAGAGAACATTCGACTCATCGAAATTATGGCACTGTCGTTTGGGCCATATTTCGGAGGGGAGAATAGAAAGATTAGTCAAAAGTGAAATTCTTCCTCCGTTAGAATTCTAAGACTTAGAACAATGCATAGATTGCATTAAAGGAAAGTACGTAAAACAAATAAAAAAAGGTGCAATCCATAGCACAGGCACACTAGAAATCATTCACACTGATATTTGTGGACCATTTCCGGTGAAAAGTGTGGATGGATATGACTTGTTCATAACATTCACGGATGACTACTCTCGCTATGGATATATTTATCCAATCAAAGAAAGATCTAAAGCGCTGGATAAATTTAAAATATTCAAAGCTGAAGTTGAAAATCAGCATGATAAAAGAATAAAGATAGTAAGGTCCGACTGTGGGGGAGAGTACTACAGTCGGCGCACTCCATATGGCCGAGTCCTTGGACCCTTTGCGAAGTTCTTGCAGGAGACTGGCATAGTAGCCCAGTATTCAATGCCGGGCGAGCTTCAGCAAAATGGAGTAGTTGAAAGGCGCAACCGTACAATTATGGATATGGTGCGCAGCATGATGAGTTATTCCAACTTGCCATTGGGATTATGGATGGAGGCGCTTACACTAGTAGAAAACTGGGCTTTGGTCACAGGGCAATATTCACATTGGTCCCGGTTCAGTCACGAACCGGGACTAATGTGAGCATTGGTCCCGGTTCGTGCGGCCAGGGGCCTGCCGGGCCTCGTGGGGGCATTGGTCCCGGTTCGTCCGGCCCCTTTGGTCCCCGTTGGTGGGACAAACCGGGACCAATGGGCCTCGCTCCTGGCCCACCACCATTGGTCCCGGTTGGTGGCTTGAACCGGGACCAGAGGCTCACCCTTTAGTCCCGGTTCATACCACAAACCGGGACTAAAGGGTTGGTCCTAGTTGCGGTCAGAGTTTAGTCCCACCTCGCCAACCGAAGGGCGCTCACACCAGTTTATAAGCCCGTCCCTCTCTGCCTTGTTGAGCTCCTCTCAAAGTGAAAATAGATGCCCTTATACAGGGAATTTGACCTAAATTCAGAGTAAATTTCTTTGAATTTCATAGAAATTTATTATGAATTTAGGTTGAATTTTCTCTATAGGCGCATCTAAATTCATTTTTTATAGTAAATAAAATAAATAAACCTTAATAAACTAAATAAAAATAAATAAACCTTAATAAAATTAAATAAAATAAACTATAGTAAATAAAATAAATAAACCTTAATAAAATAAATAAAAATAGCAGGAGTAAAATAAATAAAAATAGCAGCAGTAAAATAAATAAAAATAAAATAAATAAAGTAAAATACATAAGTAATTAGAAACAAAATGGAATAAAATAAATAAGTTTTTTGTTATAAGTAGAAACAAAACAAAATAAATAAAGCAAAAGAGAAAACAAAAAACAGGGAAAAAAATTATGCTACCTACTGGGCCACCACGACCTAAATACGACTTCAAACCCATCCATGGGCCAGGATTCAGGCCCGCAGAAGGCCCAGTAGGCCTCACAGGCAAAGAGAACGGTTAGTCCCGAAAGCCTGCAGTTGAGAGGAGCTCGAGAGGGTGGGCGCAGCAGCGCTTATAAACCACTCTCGAGCTCTCTCAACTAGCGAGGTGGGACTAAACTTTTGACGCGGGGCAGCACAAGGCCTTTGGTCCCGGTTGGTGCCACCAACCGGGACTAAAGGGGGGCATTGGTCCCGGTTCGTGGCACAAACTGGGACCAAAGGCCTTTAGTCCCGGTTGGTGCCACGAACCGGGACCAATGAGTTGCCTATATATACCCCATCGCCACAGCAGAGCACTCCACAGTGCTCTGTTTTTTCTGGCCGGCGAGGGGAGGGCATTTGGGTGCTCTAGCTCACCTCCTATGCACATGAGGTGTTCGATGAAATGTCTGAGCCACACTAGTTAATCTTTCTCCTCTCGAAACTCGACCTCCGAGCTCCATTTTCCCCGAGATTTGTCTAGGTTTAGCGGTCCGTCACGTCCCGTCCCCGTCTTCACCGCCGTCGATCGCCCGCGCCGATCTCGTCGCCAGCACCACCGTGGTGAGCCTCTTGTTCTTATCTTCTTTCTGAAAGAAAAAAATTCTTACTTTAGATAGATACTTATCTAATTTTGTTACTTTTATTATTCCTTCTTATTACATAGTGCGATGGTTTTGGTATCCGCCCCCGTCGGCCCTCGTCCTGTCTATGATTCGGATGTGGTATAAATTATCTTTTTATAACTATTTGGTTCATTTATTGTTTCTGACAAATATGCCGACCAACGTGACATAGATTTTATTTATCTAGGAGGTGGTTGAACCGGAAATTCTAACCGACCCTATTGTCGAGAGGTTAAATTTAGTTGAAGAAGAAAACAATTACTTGAAGGAAAAAATAAAAAAAATTGAGGAGGAGAAGATGATATTGGAGTTGCATGTTGCGGATGTCGTCGATGATCACAAGATCAAGATGGATGCAATGCGCTTGAAGATTAGAAAATATGCCATTCATACCGAGGCTTGGTATCATTATGCCGTTGGATCAATTGTTACCTTGGTTGCGATTATGATCGCATTTATTTTCGCATTGAAATGTTTTACATAGTTTCAATGTATGGTTTAATTAATTAGATGCTCTGGAGAGCTATATATATGTTGTTAGATGAGAACTATGTATGTACTTTGGTTTTAATGTGATGATGAACTTCTATTAATTTGGTCACTTAATTATCTATTCATGATGTTCTGTAATGGTTTTTGACACACTTAATTATATATAATGCACGCAGATGAACCGGCAATGGATGTACAGTGACAGACACACCTCCGAGTACATTAAGGGCGTGCATGATTTTCTCGAAGTGGCTGAGGCAAACAAGCAGAATGGTTTTATGTGTTGTCCATGCCCTATATGTGGGAATACGAAGTCTTACTCTGACCGGAAAATCCTTCACACCCACCTGCTTTACAAGGGTTTCATGCCACACTATAATGTTTGGACGAGGCACGGAGAAATAGGGGTTATGATGGAAGATGGCGAAGAAGAAGAGGACGATGACAACTATGTGCCCCCTGAATACGGTGATGCTGCAACGGGGGAAGCTGCTGAAGATCAAGAGGAACCAGACGATGTGCCCAATGATGCTGCAAGGGGGGAAGCTGCTGAAGATCAAGAGGAACCAGTGCCCGATGATGATGATCTCCGCCGGGTCATTGTCGATGCAAGGACGCAATGCGAAAGTCAAAAGGAGAAGCTGAAGTTCGATCGCATGTTAGAGGATCACAAAAAAGGGTTGTACCCCAATTGCGAAGATGGCAACACAAAGCTCGGTACCATACTAGAATTGCTGCAGTGGAAGGCAGAGAATGCTGTGCCTGACAAAGGATTTGAGAAGCTATTGAAAATATTGAAGAAGAAGCTTCCAAAGGATAACGAATTGCCTGACAGTACATACGCAGCAAAGAAGGTCGTATGCCCTCTAGGATTGGAGGTGCAGAAGATACATGCATGCCCTAACGACTGCATCCTCTACCGCGGTGCGTACAAGGATCTGAACGCATGCCCGGTATGCGGTGCATTGCGGTATAAGATCAGACGAGATGACCCTGGTGATGTTGACGGCGAGCCCCCCAGGAATAGGGTTCCTGCGAAGGTGATGTGGTATGCTCCTATAATACCACGGTTGAAACGTCTGTTCAGAAACGAAGAGCATGCCAAGTTGATGCGATGGCACAGTGAGGACCGTAAGAAAGACGGGAAGTTGAGAGCACCCGCTGACGGGTCGCAGTGGAGAAAAATCAAGAGAAAGTACTGGGCTGAGTTTGCAGCTGACCCAAGGAACGTATGGTTTGGTTTAAGCGCGGATGGCATTAATCCTTTCGGGGAGCAGAGCAGCAATCACATCACCTGGCCCATGACTCTATGTATGTATAACCTTCCTCCTTGGATGTGCATGAAGCGGAAGTTCATTATGATGCCAGTTCTCATCCAAGGCCCTAAGCAACCCGGCAACGACATTGATGTGTACCTAAGGCCATTAGTTGAAGAACTTTTACAGCTGTGGAATGGAAACGGTGTACGTACGTGGGATGAGCACAAACAGGAGGAATTTAACCTGCACGCGTTGCTGTTTGTAACCATCAACGATTGGCCCGCTCTCAGTAACCTTTCAGGACAGACAAACAAGGGATACCACGCATGCACGCACTATTTAGATGACACTGAAAGTATATACCTGGACAAATGCAGGAAGAATGTGTACCTGGGCCATCGTCGATTTCTTCCGACCAACCATCAATGTCGAAAGAAAGGCAAGCATTTCAAAGGCGAGGCAGATCACCGGAAGAAGCCCGCCATGCGTACCGGTGATCACGTACTTGCTATGGTCAATGATTTACACGTAATCTTTGGAAAGGGTCCCGGCGGACTAGCTGTTCCGAATGACGCTGAGGGACACGCACCCATGTGGAAGAAGAAATCTATATTTTGGGACCTACCCTACTGGAAAGAGCTAGAGGTCCACTCTTCAATCGACGTGATGCACGTGACGAAGAACCTTTGCATGAACCAGCTAGGCTTCTTGGGCGTGTATGGGAAGACAAAAGATACACCTGAGGCACGGGAGGACCTGCAACGTTTGCATGAAAAAGACGGCATGCCTCCGAAGCAGTATGAAGGTCCTGCCAGCTACGCTCTTACGAAAGAAGAGAAAGAAATCTTCTTTGAATGCCTGCTCAGTATGAAGGTCCCGACTGGCTTCTGGTCGAATATAAAGGGAATAATAAATATGCCAGAGAAAAAGTTCCAGAACCTACTGCTTCCGGTTGCATTGAGGGGGCTTCTACCGGAAAACGTCCGATTAGCCATTGTGAAGCTATGTGCATTCCTCAATGCAATCTCTCAGAAGGTGATCGATCCAGAAATCATACCAAGGCTATGGAGTGATGTGGCGCAATGTCTTGTCAGTTTCGAGCTGGTGTTCCCACCATCCTTCTTCAATATCATGACGCACGTCCTAGTTCATCTAGTCGACGAGATTGTCATTCTAGGGCCCGTATTTCTACACAATATGTTCCCCTTTGAGAGGTTCATGGGAGTCCTAAAGAAATATGTCCGTAACCGCGCTAGGCCAGAAGGAAGCATCTCCATGGGCCATCAAAGAGAGGATGTCATTGGGTTTTGTGTTGACTTCATTCCTGGCCTTAAGAAGATAGGTCTCCCTAAATCGTGGTATGAGGGGAGACTGACTGGAAAAGGCACGCTTGGAGGGGACTCAATAATATGCAGGGACGGATATTCTTGGTCTCAAGCACACTACACAGTTCTACAGAACTCTACCTTGGTGACCCCGTATGTCGATGAACACAAGAACAGTCTGCGCTCCAAACACCCGGAGCAGTGTGACGACTAGATTACATGTGAAGACATCAGGACTTTCAGCAGTTGGTTGGAAACATGTCTCAGAGGTGACACCACTGTTTGTGATGAGTTGTACTCGTTGTCTAGGGGACCATCTTCGACTGTATTGATTTACAAAGGATAAGAGATAAATGGGAATACATTTTACACGATCGCCCAAGATCAAAAGAGCACCAACCAAAACAGCGGTGTCCGCTTTGATGCAGCAACCGAGAGGGGAAAGGACACATATTATGGTTACATAATGGACATATGGGAACTTGACTACGGACATGATTTTAAGGTCCCTTTGTTTAAGTGCAAATGGGTCAATCTGTCAGGAGGCGGGGTACAGGTAGACCCACAGTACGGAATGACAACAGTGGATCTGAACAATCTTGGGTACACTGACGAACCGTTCGTCCTAGCCAATGATGTGGCACAGGTTATCTATGTGAAGGACATGTCTACCAGACCGAGAAAAAGAAAAGATAAGGAAGCGAATACATCATACGATGAGCCAAAGCGCCACATAGTTCTTTCAGGAAAAAGGGACATTGTGGGAGTGGAGGGCAAGACAGACATGTCTGAAGATTATGAAAAGTTTCATGAAATTCCTCCCTTCAAAGTCAAGGCTGACCCAAGCATCCTGATAAACGATGAAGATTATCCATGGTTACGGCGCAATAAGCAAATGACACAAGCGAAGAAAAAGTGAAGACTTTCTCCCGCAACTATTATGATGATACCATGCCAACTTTGTAACAGACGAGTATGATACCATTGTCCGTTTTGTACACGAAGTGCATCTAGTTTTTGCCGTAACCCTCTCAACTTTCTTGCACATGCTATGTGGATGAAATGATGATACCATGCCAACTTTCAACCTTTTCAGAGTTCATTTGAAATGCTTTTCAATTTTAGGGTCTTATAGCTCAAAATAATTAGTAAATGCATGAAAAATAACAGGCCAAAAATTAAAAATTATGCCACCTACTGGGCCACCACGGCCTGAATACGATTAGAAACCAATCCATGGGCCAGGATTCAGGCCCGCAGAAGGCCCAGTAGGCCCACAGGCATGTACAGAGAGGTTAGGCCCGTAAGCCTGCTTTAGAGAGGAGCTCGACAGCTCAGGCGCACCGCACCTTATAAACAGGTGCGGCTCTCTCTCAGCTAGCGAGGTGGGACTAAACTCCCACCACCACGCCGCTGTGCAAGGCCATTGGTCCCGGTTGGTGGCACGAACCGGGACCAATTCCACCCTTTGGTCCCGGTTGGTGCCACGAACCGGTGCTAATGAGGCTGTGGCCCCACGAGCACCTTTAGTACCGGTTCGTGGCACGAACCGGGACTAGAGATTCTTACTAAGCAGTTTTTTAGTCCCACCTCGCTAGCTGAGAGGCACTAGGAGCGGTTTATAAGCCCTAAGTGCAGAGACGATGAAGAAGAGGCGCAATGCTCACCTTCACGTTTCTTAGCTTCAAGCCTTGAGGAATAAGGTAGACTGCATAAAGCTATGTGCAGTGCAGTTTACACTATTCCGAAAGGCTTGAAGCTAATCAACGAGCATTGCACCTCTTTCTTATTTTTAATAACTTATTACAACTCCGGACTTCTTGTGTTACGACAAAATAAAATAAACTTTAATAAAATTTATGAAACTAAAATTAACAAAGTATTTTCTGTTCAAAACATTATAAGAAACCTCTAGTATTATTGAAACTAAAATCATATAAAATTGATGCAACTAAAATTATCGAAGTATTTTCTGTTCAAAATCATTAAAAGCAAAAAGAATTTTCATAAAGAACTTCTTTTGATAGAAACTTTAATAGCAAAAAGAATTATCATAAAGTAAAATAAATAAGTAATTAGAAACAAAATAAAATAAAATAAATAAGTTTTTTGTTGTAAGTAGAAACAAAACAAAATAAATAAAGCAAAAAAGAAAACCAAAAAACTAAATACAGCAAAAAAAATTAGTCGGAAATAAATAGAAGAAAATTATATAAAAAATTGTTGGGGCGCTGCGCGCTGGGCCTTCCAACTCTAGGGTTTGCAAATACAGGCCCAGAAGGGCTAGAAGGCTCAACGGGCAGCGCGCCAAAGTTAGGCCCAGAAGCCTGCTATAGAGAGGAGTTCGAGACAGCAGCCGCGCCGGGGCTTTTAAACTGGTGTGGGCGCCCCTCGGCTAGCGAGGTGCGACTAAACTTTAGGCCGCGACGCGGGCAGCAAGAGGCCTTTGGTCCCGGTTGGTGCCACCAACCGGGACTAAAGGGGTGCATTGGTACCGGTTCGTGGCACCAACCGGGACCAATGCCCCCCCTTTAGTCCCGGTTGGTGCCACCAACCGGGACCAAAGGCCGCCGCTTCCCGCCCTTTGGGCTGCTGAAAAGAGGCCTTTGGTCCCGGTTGGTGGCACCAACCGGGACTAAAGGGGGGCATTGGTCCCGGTTGGTGCCACGAACCGGGACCAATGCTCTCAGTATATAAGAAAGCACTTAGCGTTTTTCAGATTCATCTCTGCATCAGTTCCCCCGCCCCGACGACGCCGCCAGGCTGCCCGAGCTCGCCCCGTCGACGCCGTCGCCGCCCTCTGCTGCCTCGTCGACGCGCAGCCGCCCCTTCCCCGAGCACGCCGCCGGCGGCCCGCCCCGACCACGCCGCGCGCCCCTGCCCCGACCACGTCGTCGTCGCCCCAGCTGCCCCGACCACGCCGCCGTCGCCTCTGCCTCGCCCTGCCCCGACCACGCCGCCGACGCCTCTGCCCCTGCCCCGACCACGCCGCCGTCGCCTCTGCCCCTGCCCCGACGCGCCGCCGTCGCCTTGGTCAGGGCCGGCACTGCCCCCTTCCTCCCTGTCTTTTTTTTTGCATTTTTATAAAAATGTATATATGTATGTATATATGTTCTCTGTGTATATATATGTTCTCTGTGTATATATAGGTTCATGTATGTATGCAAAAGATAGATTTTTAGAAAAGTTAGGATTTTTTTCTGTTCATAGATTTTTTTGGTGATATTAATTATTGTAGAATATGCAAATGTTTGTATATTCATATGAACAATGCATTAGGCAAAACCTTTACTTTTTCAAAATTTTCTATTTGAACATTTTTTTATGAATGAGAGGAAAAAGGAAAATAAGAAGAGGAAGAAAGGAGAAGAAGAGGAGAGGAAGAAGAGGAGAAATAAATAAGAAGAGGAAAAAAGAAGAAAAAGAAGAGGAGAAGAAGAAAGGAATAGAAGAGAAGAAGAAAAAATAGAAAAATTCTATTTTTCTTCTTCTCTCCTCTATTCCTTTCTTCTTCTCCTCTTTTTTTTCTTCTTTTTTCGTCGATCTTCTCCTCTATTCCTTTCTTCTTCTCCTCTTTTTGTTTCTTCTTCGTTTTCTTATGTTTTATCGGGTCTGTCGTCGTTGATATACCCCTCTCCCGATAACTTCAACACGAGGGGGGGGTCGATATACCCCCTCCCCGATAATATTATTTTCCCATGTACGTTCATTGTCGTTGTCGATATAACCCCTCCCGATAACTTCAACACGTGGGGGGGTCGATATACCCCCTCCCCGATAACATTATTTTCCCATGTATGTATGTCGTCGTTGTCGATATATATAACTCCCTCCCAGATAACTTCGACATGATGGACGGTCGATATTTATACCCCCTCTCGACCGTGATAACTTATACCACGGGAGCACCCCCCGGCCCTCTCGCTCGACCAAAACTCTCGAGGACACCCAAACCCTAGAAAAAAACGATGTCGGTCTCCTACCCCCTCCCGCCGCGCCCCTACCCTTGAAGCGTTGCCGAGGCCACCCCAAACCCGGAATAAGCTAGGTCTACGTTTGCACTAATATATCCACCTGCTGTCATGTTTGTGTAATAATTGCCATGTTGTAATATTTGCAGAAACAATGGAGCACGGACGAGACGAGCAAGCAGAAGAGGTGTTGGGGGACATAATCTTAGCCGGAGGTGATATCTTGTCGTATCTTAACGACAATGATGGTCTGGAAGAACAGGGTGAAGAAGCAGGCTACGGTGATCGAAGAGTGGAGGAGGAAAGACATGATTATGATGGCTCCGGTGACCCAATGCTGGTGCAAGAAGGAGCCCGTGGTGACGGCTCCGGTGACCGAACAGAGTCCGGCCAGGTAAATATATTAGTTAAGCCTGTGCTGACTAGCTAATTGATGCATTCATTGTTTTGGTATGTACACATATTAATTAACACTCGTCTTTCTTCTTTTTTCTAGCCCTCCGGATCGAGCACAACTTCGGTAAAGAGACGAGGCCCGAAGAGAAAGTTGCGCTCGGATGAAAGGTTTGAGATCACAGCAATCGCGCGCGACGGCCAACCGATTGAACCCATCCGGACAAAGGATGCATTTGCTGCTCAGTGCGGGGTTCTAGTTAGGGACAAGATCCCGATCAGCATCCAGCAATGGTATAAGCCTAAGAAGGAAGACCCTGAGGTGTCTTATGTCAATGATATGCAGAAAGATGATCTTTGGACTGAGCTGAAGGCAAATTTCACCCTACCGCCAGAGGAGGATCCGGAGAAGCCAGTTAAAGAGCAATTAATCAAGTCTCATGCTCTTAAGAAGATGGCAGACCTATTCAGGAGGTGGAAGAATGAGCTGAAAACGTTTGTCGACAAAGAAGAGACACCAGAATTCATCGGCCGGTATGAGAAGATCAGAGATCACTGGCCCGCATTTGTGGCCCACAAGACATCGGAAAAGAGTAAGAAGATGTCAGCGACAAACAAGAAGAATGCTGCGAAGAAGAAGCTTCACCATCGCACGGGGTCAGGTGGCTACCTCAAAGCCCGGCCTAAGTGGGCCAAGGCTGAGAATGATCTGCTTGAAAAAGGGATCGAACCACAGACAATGAACTGGACAGACCGTTGCCGGACTTGGTTCTTCGGGGCTGGCGGAACCTTGGACCCTGTATCAGGGAGGTGCGTTTGGACGAACGAGCTTTTGAGAATACCAGTCAAGAAGATTCAGCAATATATCGATGCAGCGCAGGAAGGGACGTTCGTTCCAGACAGAGAGAACGACGAGCTCACAATGGCCCTCGGGAATCCTGAGCACCCTGGACGGACACGAGGCACGCCAGGCTCCGTTCCGTGGAAGGCTGGTTTTCCGGACGCGGGCGGTTACAAAAGCCAGGAGAGGAGGAAAAAAGTGGAGCAGATCCAAATTCAGAAGCTGCACGAAAGGGTTCAAGCGCTAGAGGAACGAGACGGCAATCGACATGCCGAAACTACCCCCGAAGCTACACCGCCATCTCAGCGGAGAAGCAGCGTGGCTTCCACCGAGCTGCTTCAGCCGGAGCATGTCTTGACGGCTCCTGCTAGCTACCCCGTGGATGCTATCACGGAGTCTCAACATTGCCACCTTATGGCGCAATGGCAGAACTTCAAAGTCAAGGCGGCTGTTGGCTCTGTTTTACCTCCTGAACCCGGCGCAACCTACCACTGCCGGCCGATTCCAGAAGGATATGCTAGGGTGATGGTGGATGAAATAACGGAGGGATTTGAGGACCTCCAGCTTGACCACCCTACCGGTGAAGGGGAGACTCGGCTGGGTTCTGCTCTGAAGACTCCATGCCTATGGCGGAAGGAGCTCATCAACCTTCCGAACTGGACGGCTCCGGCGAGTAAGGGCACTCCGCCTCCTCCTCCGCCTCCTCCTCCGGCGAGTGATCAGGGCACTCAGCCTCCTTCTCCGGCGCGTGGCGGCACTCCGCCTCCTCCTCCGCCTCCTCCTCGGCGAGTGATCAGGGCACTCAGCCTCCTTCTCCGGCGCGTGGCGGCACTCCGCCTCCTTCTCCGCCTGCGCCGGCGCGCCAGAGCAGCCAGCCTCCTCCTTCTCCGCCTCGTCAGCAAGGGCGGAAGAGACCCGCCGCCGCTCCGGCTGCTCCGGCGCGTCGTAGTCCTTCTCCTCCGCCTCGTAAGCAAGGAAAGAAGACAGCCGCAGCCGCTCCGTCTGCTCTGCCGGCGTCTAGCAGTACAGCTGCCAGAGGCGGGAGGCAATACAGATTCGGTCCTTCTCTGAAGACTCCAGAGAAGTTACCATACGAGAGGACCGAGGAGGAAACCAGGAAGATCGTGCGAGCCGAAGTGACAAACTTCTTTGAAGGGGTGAAAGCAAAGAAACATCCACCTCCGGAGGAGAAGGTAGATCCGGTGAAAGCAAAGTGCACTCTGGCTGCCCTGACAAAACCACCAAAGTCTCCGCCGAGAGGCAACTATGAGCGCATTCTTGCAAAGACATATGCCGAAGCGGAGCGGTCGGGAAGTACTGTCAGTGATCAAAGGTTAAAAGAACGACGAGCTGGGAAAAAAATTGCCCAGCTCGGCGAACAAGCGAACCAATCGTGCCCCCCGCTCAAGGTGTCTAAAGACATCGTCGCTAATGATCCGAGGATGGTGGCCGGTTATAGCAATCTTGGAGATTACCTGCCCGACGATGTACATTATGAAATCATGGAGGTGGACGAACACAAATACCATTACGGGAAGCCTCTCGTCAAAGATGAAAGATCTCTAACAACGATGATGCGAAGATTACATGATTGGTACATGAAAACCTGCAGAGAGTCTGATGGGATGAATACTTTGACGCTGAGAGTTAAACTGGAGCATGACCTCGTTGGAATTGAACTGCTGAATGTTCCATTTGAGGATTTCTTCCAGTTTTTCAATCAAAAGGCCCTCGATAAAACAACGATCACTTGCTACTGTCTGTAAGTAGTACTACTTCTGTCATTAAGTCTCTCTATATAGGTCAGCTCTTTCATTGCATGTATTTATAATTATCCTCACTATATTATGCAGATTGAAGATCGCCGAATTGAAGAAAAGACAAATCGGTGATATTGGGTTCATTAACACAAATCTCATAGATGCATATACGGTTGAAAAACATGCCAAAGAAGCCGAGGCCAACTTGCTACGATCGTTGGTATTAAATCAAAACAAAGATATAATACTCTTTCCTTACAACTTCAAGTGAGTGTTACTGTCTTGTGCATATTCGGTTTCCCTTATTAGTCCAGGTTATGGTAATGTAATTGATGACTTATGCATGCATGCGCAGCTTCCACTATATTCTCCTAGAGATTAAGCTTGAGCAGGGAGTAGTAACCGTCTTAGACTTGAGACGAAAAGATCCCCAGGACTATGCGAACATGACTCAAATGCTCGAGAAGTAAGTTAAATCGATCATTATCCACCATATCAGCAACTTTGTTCATTTCCTGATATCAAGTAATTGTTTTCTTTGTCTGGCAGGGTTTGGAGAAAATTCACCACAAAAGCTCTGGGACTGCCGAAGAAGCTGCAATTTAGACACCCGAAAGTAAGTACTATAGTAGCATGTTCTGCACATCTCCTAGTGATTCAAGCGCTAGTTTCATCAATACCATTTAGCATGCTTGCTTATCAGTTAGATTGACCTCTATTTCTTGTAAAGTGGTTGTGGCAGGAACAAGGGAATGATTTCTGTGGATACTACGTTTGCGAGTCTATCCGCCACACGACCTGTGAGCGGGGCTACTCTGACGAACAATATGAAGTGCGTAAGCAATAATATTCACAATTTTATTTTATTACCATCATTTGTGTCGAGTTTCATTTATTCATATATATATATATATATATATATGTATTGACCCCCTTCTTCAAATTAGATGTTTCGGATGCGGGATGAACTCCTAGCAGAAGATCGTATGCGAGCAATTCAAGAGGAATTGGCGGCATTCTTCCTTGACCACGTGATCGCTGAAACGGAGAATACTATGTGGACCCTGTGTTCTTACAATTTAATTAGGAGATTATATTGTAAGAGATAATTATTGTATATATGTAGCCGGTAGTGTCAGATAGATATACGAGAACTTGTTGTTCGACCAATCTCTCGGAGAAGGAGAGGTGGTCGATATCACTTCTCTCTGTATGCATATGTTCATGACGATCTTCTGTTTCCTTCATTTGCTTACTAGCTAGCGTGTCTAGTCCTCTCCATACGTATATAGTACGTAGCGTCGACCAAGCACGGAGATAAGAGAGGATACTTCTCTCTATTAATTAGCTAGCTAACACAATATATGAAACACCTAAATTAACCCCCCAACCCCCCCCCCCCCTTTCAAAAAAAACAAAACCCCAGCCCCTGAAATGCTGACGCGTGGATGCCTATTGGTCCCGGTTGGTGACACCAACCGGGACAAAAGGCCCTGCCTATTGGTCCCGGTTGGTGGCACCAACCGGGAGCAAAGGCCCCCCTGCCTGGGCTGGCAGCAGCGGCCACGTGGAGGACCTTCTGTCCCGGTTCGTGTAAGAACCGGGACTAAAGGGTTAGGGCTTTAGTAACGACCCTTTAGTCCCGGTTCTAAAACCGGGACAAATGGCCCTTACAAACCGGGGTAAAAGCCCCTTTTCCTACTAGTGTTAAAACCGCCATTCACATTCTCAATAGAGTACCAAGCAAATCGGTGCCCAAAATGTCGTACGAGCTATGGACAGGAAGGGTGCCCTCCCTACAACACTTCAGGGTGCGGGGGTGCCCTGCTGAGGTCAAAATGTTTAATCCAAACATTGCAAAGTTAGATCCCAAAACAGTGAGTTGCCACTTCATTGGATATCCAGACAGATCAAAGGGTTTTCGTTTCTACTGCCCAGACAGATATACAATGTTTGTAGAAACGAGACATGCAGTCTTCTTAGAGGACGAAATGATGAGGGGGAGCTTGGTAACTCGGAAAATTGATCTTCCCCTGCGCCCAGGTGAAAACCTCCCCTGCCTACCCCCTTCCCCTGCGCCCAGGTGAAAACCCTAGCCCCGGTGGCTAAGCGGCGGCGGCGCCACAGCGTCGTCACCTTCTTGAAGGCGCCGACTTGGGCATGGGGATGCTGGGTGTGCATGGCGAGCTTGTCTGATTCCTGGTGGCGGCCCGTCTGATCTACCGCGTCGCAGCTCCGGGCAGTGTCTCGTGGTTGCGGTGCTTCTCTTCCGGCCGTGTCTCCGATGGGGACCTCGCCCTTCCTCACCTTGTACATGCCGTGGTGGAGCGGTACTTCATCTCCCTCATTGATGGCGGCGAAGATCGGCGGCATGGCGCTGTGGAGGCTCGCCGCCCGATGCGCGGAGATGGACTCGCGCAGGAGGAGGTAGCTGTCTGGCGTCATGGTGACGTCGATGGCGGAGTGGCCTACACAAGGTAGAAGACTCAATATATTCTGAAGACGGACCTGTGAAAGATGGCCGCGACAACACAAGAGTGTGTCTAACCGGATTGTGCCCCAGACCCGGTATGTGGCTTGGCTGGGGCTTCCGGCTTTTGATGTTAGGTTTAGGTGAGTGGTTTGGGTAGTGGCCCAACTAGCATCCCTTCATCATATGGATAAGAGTAGCGGCATATGTTGCCGAGATGGTGGATTCAGGAATATTGTCTGTAATACTTTGTAAGGTCCTCGAGAATAATTAATAAAGTGGCCGTATGCATCTCCCAGATGCAGAGGCCGGGGGTCATCCTCCATTTCAAAAAAAAATCTCTAAGATAACACAGGCTCACGCTTTGCTCGGGTTTCTCATGAATTGTAAATTTGTAATAAGGCTTGATGGATAGTGGAACGTTGGATCGGCCGGGTATCCTTTTGTAGTGGACCCTTCGCGAAACCCTCCCCCCCACCCTCCCCCACACACACACGCCGCCACCCGCGAGGCGGCCGGGGCGGGCGCCCAGATCCCCCCGCCGTCGGTCTCCCCTCCTCCTCCCTCCTCCCACGCCGCCGCCAGGGGCCGTGACCGGGCTAAGCCCGACAGGCGCCGGCGCCGGCGGGGCCTGCTCTTCCTCCTCCACGCGATGGGGACGGCGCGGGTTCCTCCATCGAGGGCAGGCGCGGGGCACCGTGTCGTGGCGGTGCATGGCCCTCCGGCAGTGCATGGCGCTGCGTGGCCGGCTGCGCGGTGCAGTGGGATCCGTGCGACAGGCGGCGCGGGCCGGGGGCGGCGGCTGGGGTCCGGCTTCGGGCTGCTGGCGGCTGCGGTGGTTCCTCTCCGTCGCGGGCATGGGGCTGTGGTGTGGCTCGGTCGGTGGCGGTCCGGCGATCTGGTGGTGGTGGCCGGCGGTGCGCGTGGTGGTGGTGCTTCCACTTGGCAGCTCTCTGTGCGGGAAGGCAGGGGAGCGGCTTCGACAGGGGCGGCGCAGCCGACGGCGTGCCGGCTGCAGCACGAAGGCGGGAACTTTACGGGCCTCGGAGATCCCGGGCGGGCCTGTGCGGCCACGGGCCTGGTGTGTTCCTGCTATTGCATCCGGTCAGCTACCGTCTTCGACGGTGGCGGTGGGGCCCTCCCGCGTGCCGAAGGTGCTGCTGCCCTAGTCCCGGCTCCTCTTCTTCATTGTGCAGACCATGCTTCACGGTGCCGTGGTGAGATAGCGTGGGAAGCTTCGTGACCGGGTTGGCGCAGGGTGAGGGTCTGTTTGGTGGCGAGCTCTGGAGTGCCTGAGTTGGAGGTTGGGATCTGGAGAAATCCCTGTTGGCTTGGCGGACATCGACGCGGTGACGCTTGTGGGTGCCGCCAGACCTTCCTGGAGGGCATCGGGGCTACCCTTCCTCTCTCCTCATCGCGTACCGGGGGAAACCCTTGGCAGCAGGGTCGTGATCGTCCCGTCCCTTCTTGGAGGTGTTGATTGGTACCGGTCCTTCGGAGGCTCGGAGCTTGGTGGGTGATCTCCGGTGGGTGCAGCTGTCACGAGGCTTCTTCGTTTCTTTGTCGATCCGCCGTTGTCGGCATTTGTTTCTCTTGTATTTTCTCTTTCTTTTCTTTTGGGCGTGACTGTGTTGCTTCCGCCCCAGCACCTATCGTTGGATGTCTCGGTTGGTTGCTTTGTATACAAAGCAGGGGAAACCCTTTTTTGGTAAAATAAGGCTTTATGGTGGGCAGGAGTTGTCACTTGTTACTTGCTGCTCCGTTGACTAGCCAGCCAGGGATTATATGCACTTGTTATTGTTGTATGTGTAGGTTTGTTTCTTGCATCAAACTGAATGTTTCTTATTTGTATTAAACTGAATATTTATTCCTTGTAGTACTGTTTGCATTTCTAAAAGGGACAATTGAGATGTTGTACTATTTTGCTACATTGATTCCTATGCGAGTTTGTGTTGAATCGCTGCATGTTGTATCTACATGATCCACTCTATATATTGTCAGCGTACATGGAGCAGTAGCAGAGCATGGGAAAGTTTCTGAATATGTTGTGTACATGGGCTCGGATAAATCATTTTCAACAGGCTCCTTTCCTGTTCACCGGAGCTGCGACCTTCGCCAGCGGGAGCTGCATGCGGCGAACCGGCAAGAGCCTGGGCGAACCGGGGGGCGCTGCAACCGGGGACGGGCGATGTTGGGAACAAGCGGCAGGGACGCTGGTGAGCAGCGTTGACGATGGCGGGCAAGCGCGACCTTTTTTCCTGTGCTTTTGTCTATCTACGTCACGAGGTTGAAGAACGATTGGCTCAGATCCAACGGGTATTTAAAGACTGATCGGGCGGCTAGGACTAGACCGGCCGAACTATTCGACCGGCCTGCCAGCGCCTAGCGTCGCCCTTCTATATACTAGTACTATTGTTATTGTTGTGTGTGTATCGTGTGCGAGAAGTGCAGGGCTGCACGCAGCGGCAGCTGCACGCAGTGCATCCACGGCTGCTACTGCTTCGCGATTTGGATCAGCTACATGTGCTACTTGGCGTATATAGCGGCGAGAGCGGGCGTTCTGGTTCGTATTTGCTGTATTTGATGTACCGGCGCTGACAGTTGTCTGGCGCACACCTGCGGAGCACTGTGCACGCGCAAAATGAAGTACACAATATTACCGTTGCGACGAACACTGTATAACGTAAACTTACGTACCACACATGCACGTACTTAAGGCCCATGCGAGAAGTCGTTGTCGCAATACCGATCGTTTTTGACTTTCTCGTTCGAGCTAGCCTACAAGCACAGTTAGTTGGCTCGATCCATTCGATGCCGCCGTGCCGCGTTCTGCGCGTCGTCCCCCCCCCCCCCCCCCCCCCCCCCCCCCCCCCCCCCCCCATGCACACAAAATCGCGACGAAGGGCGAGGTCCATACGAGAGCACGCACAGCAGCTGATCCCACTTTACTTCGCTTGTGGAGGCGCATCTGCACGCAAGGACCTAGCCTGGCCCATAACGTCCAATCAGCTCTAGGGGCCGCGTAGCACGCGATGTAGCTGTGGTGTAGCTGCTGTAGGGAGCAGAATAGATGCCGTAAAGTGTGATCATCGCACGCATTGATCGGCCCTGTACCGCACCCCCCGACACAGAGTGATTTTTGGTTAATGCACACAGATACACGTTCGGAGACCATGGCCGTCTCCCATCCATTTAAGCATAACGTTGACACAATTTTTTTTATTCCATACGAGAAGACAAATACATTGAGCGCCAAACAAACCCACGAACGACATAACACACCACACCCACGTACGCAAACAATCATATTGTTGGCATATGTTTATTGAGCTTTCCTCGGCTCGCGCACTCCATTACTAAATGTGAGCCTTCAAGCAAGAGCTGCTCGCCTCGGCCGAATCTTGTTCAACGGCAGCGGATCCATCGTACGTGCTGGAGGCAGCGTCCCCGTCATGAGAGCACGGCGCACGCACCGAGCCGCCAGTGTTGACCCGCGGGTCGTGTTCCCCAACCTGCTCGCACACAAACCCAGTCACCGCGACCTGGCGACACGGAAATTTTCGGTTAGTAGGGTACAAGAAAATTTACACGCAACAGGACCAAATGTTCAGAAAAAAGCCCAACATAATGGACACAGGCAAAAAGTTCGATCAAATGCATTTTTTTAGAGGAAACGAAAGAATTATCAACCTTGGAGAGCGACACGCTGGCCGCCGCTGACGCGTTCCTACGTTGGCGCTTGACCAAACAACGGGTTCTCACAGCCGTCGCCCTCCTTTGGAACCGGACGTGCGAGCGCAGCAGGCAGCCGAAACCAAGGAGAGAGGAGAAAGCTGCAGGGGCGCCATGCAGTGCTGGACTGGGGACGATGAGCAAACTAGAGGGAGAGGAAGCCCAGCGTGCTGCGTCTGAGCGTGCTGCTTACAAGCATCAGCAAGCAAGTGTTTAAATAGAACATGGGCGACTTACACCAACCCCCCGTAGTCCCCACAGCAAATTCAAATGTTCAAAAAATGGAGGGCCACTCCAATCCAATCTCACAGTACACGGAGCTGCACCTCATCGACTCATCAATTCCTGATAGCACCCGTACTACAGACGACCTGCTACCATCGCCACTTGCTCCGGAAAGTAGGCACGTATCATGATTTGCATTGACAGAAAAAGATTCCACAAATATTAAAGTGCATGGTACAACACCGAGCAACCAGATGAACTCGTTTTCAAAATCACAAGGCGGCTGGTCGAAGCCGGAAAAATAAACTTAACAGGATTACATCACTTTTGACAGCCCCACAATAGTTAGGACATAACTTATTGGAAAATCAATATCACACGGCCAAACTAGGTCTATCAGCATGAAAATCCAATTACATTCCTTACAGCGCCACACAACACTCATTGCAAAAACAAATCACAGTCACAATTTATGCCTAACCGCGGGAAATCAAACTACTCAAATTATGGGTAACTGCAACAGATCACACCATCAGTTTGGCCGATCAGGTTTAAGTTTCAACCAACTGCACCAGATGTTGATCCAAACATCACTCAACTGGCCCGTCGCGAGGCCTTTTCACGAATGGCAATACTGGATTGAAACAACTTGTTTTCTTGTGCCCAGCTACACAGCAATTGCCGCAGGTAGGTATTTTCCGAGGTTTCTTCGGAAGATCACCCCTGCGGGGGCACGTCGTGCTTTTGTGCCCTTTCTCCCTACAGACTGTACAAAACCTCGACCGCGCGTCCTTGACCTCATATCCAGGCTTGTTCCTAGCAGTGGTTGGCCTACCCTTCTGCTTCTTCCTATCGGGCGGCAGCAACGTTGACAGTGAGAGGCTTGAGCCAGCTTCCCCTGAAACAGAATTAAGTCCACACTCGGTTGAGGTGAACATCTGAGAACACATGTCGTCTGGGTGCGAGTAACCTGCTCCCATATCCTGAGTTGGATTGGCTGAATCCCCAATTTGAGTTTGGTCCACCAAACTTTTGCCGTCCTTGATCGCTGCCAAAACAGTTAATTCCGCGTTGCCTGCGATCAGTATGTCCATTGCTCTGTCGAATGCATCCACGTTGCTATCCCCCAGCTGCACAAACTCGAGAGCGGTCAGGTGTAGTGCTGTATGCCTGTAGGAGGATAACCGCGGAGGCCCTTGATCCTTTTGGTAATGCAGGAAGTGTAGTGGCAAATTTTCGCGGACATCTACTGTCCACCTCTTGAGGACATGGAAACTGGGTATTTTCCGCACCCCAAGGTGAATTAGGACCTGCTACAATGCATGGGGGTGAAATAACATTAGGTCCAGAAGACGGAAGTCTGGTTAAATCATTGTGAAGAAACTGTTTTTACTGAGGTCTCTCTAACATGAAGGGGGCCGGTAGTAATTACCTTGATTGCATGGCAACAAAGCATCCCCATGTGCTCGAAGAGCCCACATTCGCACGAAAACCTAGCTCCGCCATCATGGACACGGACAACATGCATTTCGCGGCACCACTTCTCTCGCTTCTCAGCTTCGACGTGCCGAACTTTGTAGTTGATGCCTCGCTCAAATTCTTCAACATCATACCGACCAGACCGATACAAAGCTTGGCCGAACATTTCGTACATCGTCCGTGTATATACCTGGCTTGCATGCTCCTCCAAAGGGTAGTTGTATCGGAGAACTATCCCGCCCTATTAAAATACAGAAACAAAAAAATGTCAGCAAGAATGGAAATCAGGAAAATATGATGTATCTGGTTGTAGGTTGCACAAAGTTTAGCTTAGCACCCACCAGCCTCATTCTTTTCTCTTGGAAACCTTCTTCGGCTTCTCAGTCAAACTGCAGTTTGTTGTATTGCTTCACAAAAAGGTTCATGCGGCATGCAGGCGGGATGTAGCCTTCCAACAAATGGTTTGCACTTTCGCTTCTTTGCGTACTGGTTTGCTTCGCACACTAAAATAAGGCTTCGCCCGCTTGTGGCGAACCTCGAAAATCTGGATCAGGAACGTGTTGTTGTGGAGCTTGTATTTGTCTAGCAGCTCAGCCCAAGCTGCTTCAAACTCGTCCACAGTGAGCATCTCATTGACAACCTTGTGCAGCGCAGCCCTGAAATCACTGCTTTTCGTGTAATGCGGCCCAAGGTGGTCCTTCACCTTCCTTAGCACATGCCACTTGCACCAGCGATGTGTAGTATCCGGCATCGTTTGTTGTATAGCCACCTCCATCGCGCGTGCTTGATCTGCAAGCACAAAACAATGGTCAGGTGTGTAACATATAATGAAAAACAGGATTACAAACTACACACACACCCACGGTGCTATTTTTTTTAGGGAAGCAAACAAACCTGTTAGTACCGTTTTCGGAGGTTTGCCACCCATCAGCCTGATGAATTCTGTGAATACCCATTTGAAACTCTCGATCGTTTCCTCTCTCATCATTACCCCGCCCATGATGATACTCTGGAAGTGATTGTTCACCCCCACGAATAGCCCAAAAGGCATGTCGTATAGATTTGTCTTGTATGTAGTATCGAACGTTATGACATCCCCGAAATTGTGGTACTGCATCTTACTTCTACCATTGGTCCACAACAGGGTTTTTATCTTGCTTTCCTTATCAACCTCAACAACATATGAAAACTCCGGATCATTTGACCCGAGCTCAGAGAATGCATCCATGGTCTTCCGCACATCATCATCCGCCTGCTCCTTGCTAAGCTTCCCACAGAAAGTCCTAAGGCACCTCTTTGTGAATGGGACGTTCTCCATCCGCCCAAACAGGCTCCCAATGATGGTGTATACCTTCCCCAGATTTACATTGTTTCTGGCGCAACTGTTTCACGAGATCTCTTGTGTATGTGTCAATGTGCCGGTGTGATAGCCAATGCAGCTTCTCAGCACATGTCCGTAGCAATTCATGGTTGTGGGAGGCGCGATTTTCAGATACATACCACCCACCATCATCTGTCCGGTGCAACCGAAGCATGGCGGCGCAATTGCTCCTCATCGACGAGCTGTTCTCCCTTTCTGGTTTGCCCTGAGATTATTTTTCAAAGCAGACAACAGTCAAAGATGCGTCAGAGATCATATTTGCATATAACAAGGCACGCACGCACACGAAACACAATTAAGAAGCAAAGCAGGGGGCTTACGGCGCAGCCGCACACAATCTCTTGCATACACTTCGTCCCATTGACATTTTGCCTGCTCTTGCCGTAACGAATCCCAAAGCCGACCTCCCATGAATATAGATTGTAGAATTCATACGCCTCTGCCAGCGAATCAAAAATAGTGCCAAGCACCGGGTTCACGACCGCCACCGTCCCCCTATCAGCGAACCCTCGAATAGCAGCTTCCAATGGCGGCACACGATCAGCTACTACAGCCCTCTCGTCTGCAGCACTAGGACCTCTTGGCCTGCATTTTGAAAAGCACAACCAAATTAGTTACGAAGGCTGACTACGACGAAAAGCACGATTTAAAAGAGCCCAAACTGCTGCAACACGATTTCATAATTACAAAATCGATTCTAGGACCCTTTTCCGGCAGGATTGATTCAGACTTTTTTCTAACCCATACCATACATTCAGACTGGTGCAAGAAAAAGTCAGCAAACTTCTACGGATTGGATTGCACTAAGCACACCATCCCACTTGCATTTGTTTGAACACTAAATAATGACAGCATGCCAATGGATACCGAGCTTACGGACTGAAAATTATGGACAAAGTAACCTAACCATACAAGTCAACTAGTCCCCAGCAGCAGCAATTCAATCATTCTATGTCGACGGGGCGTAAACCGGGGTTTTTTTTGCAGTGGCATTGATAATTTTAACCAAAATCTAACGAACGGGTAGGGATTAAGGGAAAGCAGTAAGAACTTTTCAGCAAGGGATGATCGACCACCATTTTTTTATACCCAACTCGCCTAAACTAATGAAACTTCCTCTCATCAGCTAGTATGAATGCTATCAAGGAAATACACATTTGCCCCAGGCGACAGCAAAATTGATATGTACCTGCACTTCCAGCCTACGCGGATGGTGGTGTTCGCCGAAGCTGGGCCGCTGGGACGTGCGGACTGCACGTCGCAGCTCGAGACGACGTCCGGCGTCCCGTCGCCGACCCGTGCCGACGTCTGGACCATGCCTCCAGAACTGAATGTCGTGCACGAATCCGCCGCGCCGCTGCTGCCGCTGGACTGGACGGAGTTGTGCGAGACGACGGCTGGAGTCGCCAATCCCGACGGCTGGACCACGCCCCCTGAACTGAATGTCGTGCACGAATCCGCCGGGCCACTGCAGCCGCTGGACTGGACGGAGTTGTGCGAGACGCCGGCTGGAGTCGCCAATCCCGACGCCACATCCCCGCCTCCAGAGCTGAAGTTCTTGCAGGATGCCCCGGAAAATTCGCCATCAGCCAAGCCCACCCCTTGATCTAACTCAGGCACGTCCGGTGAGACCGGGCCGACGGCCGGATCCGACGAGCCAATAGCCGAATAGGGCACAACGTCGTCGCCGCCGCCCATAACGCACGGCGCGTCGTGCGCACCTGCACCCCTAGCAGCCAAGATAGATCTACAGCACCGGGGACCGGGTCGAGCTCGTTAGATCTCGGTTTGACCAATAACAACTAGATAATGAGGGATTCACTAACCCAGAGGCCAACGCCGCCGAGGTATTCGCTCCAGGGAACGGCATGAGCAGATCCAGGGGAGGAGGAAGCACACTGGCTGCTGTCGCGGCTCACCTTGTTCGTCTCCCGGCAATGAACGGGGAATGGACTCGTGCAAGAAGAAGCACATGCACCTAATCCTTGTCGCCACAAGTACACTTGTCCGGGTCGCCGGCCCCGCTGTACAGGAAACCGGGTGACCCCACATGGTACGTCATGTGCAGCACGCCAACTTTTCTCTGACGGAAGAGTACCGCGGCCCGACCCCACGATACCGACGTGCGGCAGGGTATTGCATGTATCACGCGTTGTATCTTCACTTTACCCATTTTGTTAATCAGACAGCACGCATCACCACGCCGCGCGCGACCGGCCGGATAGCTGCGTGCAGGACGTCCGCTCTCTATCGTGTGCCCCTTAAGTAGTACATCAAACTGATTTTTTTCTTATTTGTATTCGACTAAATATTTACTCCTTGTAGTACTCTTTGAATTTCTCGAAGTTACTTTCCTGTGGAGATGGATGTCACTGTATTGTTTTGTGTAGACAGACGTTGTGCAAGGAGCAGAGCATCTGAGCATACAGCAGGGGAAAGTTTCTGAATAACATGCTGTGTAGTCAAACGCAACCAACCCTAGCTTCTGCACCATCCACCACCATGGGCCATGGCAAATGTGCCGCCGCCACCGCTGCCGGCGTTCTCCACCCGAGCTTTTCAAGGTCCGGTTGGGCCATCCACCACCATGGCCAACTGACGAGCAGCAAAATGCAACACCTAGAAATGTTTCAGTATCTCGTAAAAACAGGATAGATGGCGACTTGAGCAAAATATGTTCGTTGATATAGCCTTCATCATGCAAAAGTTACCTCAGAAGTTCGTTGTACGCACAAGAAGATGGCACGTTCGTTTTTAATTTAAACTTCCTCGTGATTTCCTTTATCTTGCTCTGTTTCTTCTTGGTGTCCCTCTGATCGGTAAGCTTCCTAGATAAAACTAGTACGACATTAAAGGTGGAAACTGCCTCCGCCGCCGAAACACCAAGGCCGGCCATGCAAGACCACCCTGCCTGAATCAGCCTGAGCGATCTCCGCGGCAGCGTGGGCGAGGAAGTGGGAAACAAACTCTAATGAGAGGAAAAACATGCGAGATCGCAGCCCTTTTACGACAATTCCACTCAAAGACCCACACTTGCATTCCATCCTCGCCGGCCGGCCGGCGGCCTTAAGATGAGCAGATTTCCAAGGCGTCAAGCGACATGTACAACTGAAGATTGACTGACTTGTTTCAGCCGCACATTTGTCAAGTTCAAGCTTACATTCCGTGGACCCTGATTGGAGCAAGACGTAAACTGATACGAGATAGCCTGAAAGCATACACTATAAGTGAACTTCCCAACGTCTACAGAGTAGAGTGAATTGCAAAAAACCACCACATTTGAGGCATCGTTTGCGGAAAACCACCAGGTCACTAATCTTTTGCAAAAATCACCGCGAATTCGGTAAACATTTTGCAAATAGCACTGATCGGGTGATTGGGCTCATTTGATCACTTTCTAACAAGTGGGACCAGATTGTAAGGAGCTGACTTGGCATAACATTTACACACACCCTTAGATCTAAAAAGAAAAAGCAATCAACCCCTCCCTCCGTTCGCTGCCTGCAGGCCGCCTCCGTGGCCGCTTCGCCCGCTCAGCCGGCGGCATGCTGCCTCACCGGCGAGCCACCGCGCCGCCACCTTTCATCTCCACCACCACGCCGCGCTCGCCGCCTGCTGCAGACCGAGCCGCACATCCCCTCCTTCTCCCGTCTCCTGCCCTCTGCAGCATCCATGCCCCCGGACGCGATGTGCCGCCGCTTCTGCAGTGAGCCGGCCGCCGTGGTCGTTTCCGTCAACTACCATATCGCGCCTGAGCACCGGTACCCCGTCGTGGAACTCGTCCTCAAGGAACCCCGCAGCACGGTCGTGACCCAGTGCGCGCTGGAGGTGTACCGCTTATCCCGCGCGCAATTGCGCGATCTGCAGCTCGACGACGGCGGCGAACTTGTGGAGCGTCGCCACCGGGAGGCTCACCGGCGCTTGTCCATCCAGTCCTAGCCTCTGGCCGCCGCGGTAGCCTGCTCTGCCCCTGCTCGCCGGCGACGAGGCAATAGAACAGGAAGCTGCACTGCCACCCGTCTCAGTCGGAGCGGCTTGGGTTTGACCGGGAGACGATGCTCCGGCAAGCAGCGCGAGCCGAGATTGCGGCCGACCAGGAGCTTCAACAAGTGCGCATGAGTGTGCACACACGTGTGTGGTTCAAATCAATAGAAAGTATTTAGAAGAGAACAGGGGAAGAATTGATATGCTCTGGAGCTCGCCCGCTCGCGGCCAGATGCAGACACAGCTCATCTTGCACGACTTCCTTGGTGTCTCTCTCGTCGCCGGCATCCCCAGCGCGGCTGACACGCTCGAGGATCCCTAGCGCATCCACAGCGCGGCCGACATCCTTGGGCTTGCTGCGCGCCGCATGGACCGCACGCACGCCCGCGTCATCGGGCGAGAGCGGCGGGTAAGGAGAAAGAGGGTCGCGATGCGGTGGCTCGCCGGCGGGGTAGAGGACGCAAGGGGTGGCGCGGGAGTGGCGCGGGAGTTGGGCAGCTCGGGGCCTCTCCCAATCCAGATGAGATCGAGGCAGTGGGGAGGAGGGTCTGATTGCTTTTTCTTTTTACAATTCAGGGGTGTGTCTGTCAAAACTTTGCCAAGTCAGCTCCTTACAATCTGGTCCCACTTGTCAGAAAGTGATCAAATGAGCCAAATCACCTGATCAGTTCTATTTGCAAAATGTTTACCGAATCCACGGTGATTTTTGCAAAACATTAGTAACCTGGTGGTTTTCCGCACACGATGCCTCAAATGTGGTGGTTTTTTGCAATTCACTCCTACATAATACAAACACGACGCACTGTCGATGATCTTGTAGAACGCTTGTAACGGGGGTGGCGTGCGTAACTGCTTGATGTGCCTGTTGACCCCTTTCCTTTCCTCTATAATGTATGGAGAACATGTAAGAGATAAAGATTGAGCGTTTAAAATCAGGAACGCGCCGAGATCATATTGTTGAGTATGAATTTTGTACTGTACGTGCATTGGAGTTGTGGCCCACCTCCTAGTCTTGTATAGTTGAGGTATAGACTTTTCCTTATATTATATATGCGTGCATCAGCACCCTAAATCAAGACAATGATTATTGTATTGCAAAACATCTCTCTACATGGTATCAGTTTTTAGGTTTTAATCCTCGCCTTCCGCTGCCGCCACCGCCGCCGCCACCCCACCGCCGCCGCGCGCTCCTCCCGCGCCGCCGCCGTGACCCCAGCGCCGCCGCCGCCGCGCGAATCCTCCCGCGCCGCCACCGCGCGACTCCTCCCGCGCCGCCGCCGCCACCCCGCCGCCGCTGCGCGACTCCTCCCGCGCCGCCGCCGCTACGCGACTCCTCCCGCGCAGCCGCCGCTACCCCGCCGCCGCCGCGCGACTCCTCCGCACCGCCGCCGCTACCCAACCGCCGCCGTCGGACCTGCGATGGCGTCCACCGGCCTGTCCGTCGTCGCCTCTGTCGTCCCGCCGCCAGCGCCCTCCGGTGCAGCCCAACCGCCGTACGGCGCGGCCGCCGCCTACGGCACGCCCGGCATCACCCACATGCAGCTGGTGCCCTCCGGCGCGGCCCCGCCGCCGTACGGCGCGCCCGGCGTCACCCACATGCAGCCGGCCCCGCCAATGGCCGGCGGCCATGCTTTGCCTGCCCCGTCGGTGGCTTCTCCGGACTGGTGTTACCCGTTGCCGCCTTACCAGCCGAATGGCGCCGGCTACGGCGCCCTCCTTGCGGCGCCGCCCGTCGGCGGTTATGGTCCACCCGTTCCGGCGCCGCCCTACGGGGGCCTCCCGCCGTCGCCTTCCCTCGGTGGTTATGGCCCGCCCGCCCTGGCGCCGCCCTACGAGGGCCTCCCGCCGCCGCCGGTACCGGTGCCATGGGACCCCACCCTCCTCGCCGCCCAGCACTCCGCGTCGTCGCCGAGTAGCTCTGTCGGTGGAGGCGACTGGTACATGGACTCAGGTGCTACTGCGCACATGACAGCTCATCCCGGTAACCTAACCTCCTCCACTCCTGTTCGCACACCCACTCGTATCACCGTCGGCAACGGCTCCTCCTTACCTATCACTCACATCGGTAGCACTAGTTTTCCCTCCACTTCCACACCCATTACTGTGTCTAATGTTCTTGTTTCCCCTGAATTAGTCACAAACCTAGTTTCCGTTCGTCGTCTTACTAGTGAGAACCCACTTACTGTTGAATTCGACGGTGTTGGTTTTTCTGTGAAAGACGCCCGTACCCGGATGATCCTTCACCGATGTGATAGTCCCGATCAGCTCTACCCCGTGCACGCTGGCGCCTCCACCTCCACACCAGTCGCCCTTGCCGCTGGCGTTGACCTCTGGCATGCTCGCTTGGGCCACCCCAACCCCACAGTATTACGTCAAATTCTTAGGAGTTTCTCTTTCTCATGTAACAAGCTCGACGAGCACTCTTGTGAGGCCTGCTGCTTAGGCAAGCACGTTCGTTTTCCCTTTAGTGCGTCTACTTCAGTTTCCACTTTTCCGTTTCAATTGCTTCATAGTGATGTTTGGACGTCTCCCGTTGCGAGTAACACGGGCTATCTATACTACTTGGTGATCCTAGATGATTATTCTCATTATGTGTGGACTTTTCCTCTTCGTCGTAAATCCGATGCTTTAGCCACACTCACCGCCTTTTATTCCTATGTCACCACCCAGTTCGGTCGCCCCATACTCGCACTCCAAACTGATAACGGAAAAGAGTTTGACAACGTCGCTCTTCGCACACTTCTCGCCTCTCACGGCACCATCTTCCGTCTGACTTGCCCCTACACTTCTCAGCAGAACGGCCGCGCCGAGCGCATTCTCCGCACTCTTAATGACTGCGTTCGCACGTTACTCTTTCACTCTAACGTGCCCGCTCGGTTTTGGCCTGATACCCTCGCTACCGCCACTCTCTTAGTTAACATTCGTCCGTGTCGCCCTCGGTGGAACTACGCCCCACACCACCTTCTCTTCGGCACACCACCGTCCTATGATGGTCTCCACATCTTCGGGTGTCTCTGTTATCCTAGCACCGCGTCCACCACGCCACACAAGCTCGCACCACGATCCGTCCCATGCATCTTCCTTGGCTACCCTCCTAACACCAAAGGTTACCGGTGCTATGATCCTGTCACTCATCGTGTGTACACCTCGAGGCATGTGTACTTTGTCGAGACGGTGTTCCCTTTTTTCAGGTTCCTCCGGCTTCGGCCCCTTCGGCGCCGGCCCCCGCGCCCCCTCGTGGAGCGATGCGCGGCGGCAGCCCCCGACGCCCCCCCCGGCACGGCGCCCTCTGCCGCCACCACCTGGCTTCGTGACTCCCTCCCCCGAGGTCGAGTCCGAGCGGGCCCCTGGGTCCCTGTCTTCCTCATACAAGGTTGAGCCCGGCACCCCGCCCGCCCACCCTGCGACGGGCTCGACGTCACCCTCGCCCGTGGCCTCCTCTGCCGCCGGCGCGACAGCCGCTGCGGCCTCCGCCGCCGCCGCGACACTCGCTGGCCCTGCTGCCCCGCCACTTGGCGTGACTACCCGTGCCCGGGCAGGAGTGCTTCGGCCCAGCACGCGCTACTCCGCCGACGAGTATGTGTGCGCCGCCTCGACGTCGACGCCATCACCCGTCCCCACCTCCGCTCGCGCTGCCCTTCGGGATCCCCACTGGCTAGCTGCGATGCAGGAGGAGTTCGACGCCTTACAGCGCAACCGCACGTGGCAACTTGTTCCGCGACCCCACCGTGTCAACATCATCTCTGGCAAGTGGGTGTTTCGCCACAAGACTCGCCTGGACGGTTCTCTCGAGCGCTACAAGGCTCAATGGGTTGTTCGTGGTTTTCGGCAGCGCGCGGGCGTGGACTTCACCGACACCTTCGCCCCGGTTGTGAAACCGGGCACGATCCGCGCCGTCCTTCAGCTGGCCATCTCGCGCGCCTGGCCTGTGCATCAGTTGGACGTTTCCAACGCCTTCTTGCACGGTCATCTTGCCGAGCAGGTGTTTTGTGAGCAGCCTACTGGTTTCGTCGACGCCGAGCACCCCGACTTCGTATGCTTACTCTCCCGCTCTCTGTACGGGTTGAAGCAGGCGCCTCGGGCTTGGTACCAGCGTATTGCACCCTTCCTGCAGTCTCTGGGCTTTCGGTCCACTCGCTCCGATGCCTCACTCTTTGTGTATCATCAGGGAGCTGACACTGCATATCTGCTGCTCTACGTCGACGACATCATCCTCACGGCGTCCACCCCCGATCTCCTTCAGCGGCTGACTGCTCGTCTTCGTGATGAGTTCGCCCTCAAGGACTTGGGGCCCCTGCACTACTTTCTCAGCATCGAGGTGATCCGTCGGGCTGACGGTTTCTTTCTGCATCAGCAGAAGTACGCCCACGAGCTCCTTGAGCGTGCCGGTATGCTTAACTGCAAGCCGGCGCCCACCCCCGTCGATACGAAGGCGAAGGTCTCTGCTCTGGAGGGGTCTCTCGCGTCCGATGGAGCGTTTTATCGCTCTATTGTCGGTGCTTTACAGTACTTGACGCTGACTCGCCCCGACCTGCAGTACGCTGTTCAGCAGGTGTGCCTCCATATGCACGCCCCGCGTGACTCTCACTGGACTCTGGTGAAGCGTATTCTCCGTTACATACGCGGCACCATGTCCTTGGGACTCACCCTGACGGCCTCCGCCTCCACCGACCTCGTGGCCTACTCGGATGCTGACTGGGCTGGCTGCCCCGACACGCGACGCTCTACGTCAGGCTACTGCGTCTACCTTGGGCCCTCGTTGATCTCTTGGTCATCGAAGCGGCAGCCCACGATCTCCCGCTCCAGCGCTGAGGCAGAGTATCGCGCCGTGGCCAACGCAGTGGCCGAGTGCTCTTGGATACGTCAGCTGCTCCAGGAGTTGCTTTGTGATGTTCACAAGGCCACTCTTGTCTACTGCGATAACGTCAGCGCGGTCTACCTCTCCGCCAACCCGGTGCACCATCGACGGACGAAGCATATTGAGCTCGATATTCACTTCGTGCGCGAGCAGGTTGCCCTTGGCCGTGTTCGGGTTCTCCACGTGCCGACGACGCAACAGTTTGCTGATGTGATGACTAAGGGATTGCCAATTCCCGTCTTCGAGGAGTTTCGGTCCAGTCTCTGTGTCTCCGGCGACGCTTCGACTGCGGGGGGTATTGAGTATGTATTTTATACTGCACGTGTATTGGAGTTGTGGCCCACCTCCTAGTCTTATATAGTTGAACATCTCTCTACACATATCACACCTACCCGCTGCTGCATTTGTTGGTAAGACAACTGGCTCATCGAAATTTGAAGCTACCTATTCTCTGTTCACCTGACGAGGAGCCTCTAAGAAGAGCCCCGTAGTTCAGTTTGCCGATTGCTCGTGTCTGACACGATCGTTTAAACTGACTGATGGAGTTTCTGTTGCAAAGAACTGTCAAAAGAAAAGAAGAGTCAAGTCTGAACCACCTCTGGCTCCGGGTATGTCCGTTTGTTTGACCGTTTCTTTTGTTTGATTGGTGGTACCATGCATTTTTCTTTCACCCTGTTTGGCAAATATATGTGGCCGTGGAAGGAACGATTGAGGTGCTTTCTCCTTTTGCACAAGTGGACATGTTTTCTGATTGTGATGCTTTCTGCACATATTTTCTTAATCAGCGCGACCCTGTTTTTTTATGCAACAAAGACATCCATTTGCCAAAAAAAAATCACAAACACGTTCATTATTCGTCCAGTTTGATCATGGATGGGTACGTCTTGATTGAACATGGAAACACAAACGAAGTTTCTCCGCAGCCGCAGGTCTTGACTGAAGAAATCGGCATAGAAGACAAGCAAGCTTTATTAGCCAGCTGCCTGCCCGTTGTTTTTTCTCGCCCCTTCTCAATCACCCATCCCTCGCTGCTGCTGCACCATCTACAATAGTACTTCCTCCCCCTCTATAATAAAGTGGGCACTGATCAAACATCGGCCACAAGAAGACATGAATATTTAGGCTCCCCGCAAAAAAAAAGAATATTTAGGCAAACTTTAATTTTCCAAAAAAATTCTTTGATTTCAGAAGAAATCCCATCAAAGTTAATCATTTTATAAAAAGATTTAACAGAGTATTGGCCAGAAGGTTCAAGGGTCTACATAGGGTCGTCTGCACTAGTGGACAGAATAGTTTGTTTTACCAAATTTAACAGGATAAACCATCTAGACATAGTAGGCTCGAGAGTGAGATATTGGCACATGGGAGCGTGCGCTTCTGGTTTTACAATGTGTTTTAAACATATTTTAAAATGTCAAAAAATTCCAAACAAATTTTTGGCGTGTACATCTTGATATTGTACATGCTCATAAAGTCGTTTTTTTGCGAAAAACGAGAAGTTATGTGTCGTGTGTAAAAAAAGCCAAAATCCGGTGTTAAAAAGTGCTTTTCACAAGACATCTCTTTGTCTTTTTACACAAGCCACAAAAAATATTAGTTTTTGTCTGAAACTTGACGTGCACACATATAATATCAAGATGTATGCGCCAAATTTTTATTTTGGAATTTTTCACACTTTGAAATATATTTTCCGGTGGCATGAGCACTTGCTCCCAGGAGCACCAATGGATTTCCGCATCAACACATCTTCTCAAAGTTACATGCGGGGTCTGTCCATCCCAAACTTAAGCAAGAGGAGTAGCCTCTTGCTGTTGACATATGTTGAACAAGTCTCAGAATAAGGTCTTCAGGGAACAATCCCCAATCCAAGTATCAATGCCAAAAGGCAATGTTCTCTTCATTTTCAGAAGACCATCTATAAAAGGTTTTTGCAGCAGCAAAAGCCCAAGAGATGCTCTTCCAAAAAGGGGAGTCCAAGATAAGCTCGGCTTAGAGAATATTAGGTTTGTTGGTGACATATTTGAAGCAGACTATTTTTTTTCTAATCATTCTCTACCATCATAAATTCTTTTACTCCAAGAAGCAAGTACAGCCATATTAAACTCCCTAAGATTGGGTATCCCAAAACCACCAAGTTCTTTTTTCCTAGACACAAGGCCCCAATTAGCCAAATGGTATTTATGGACCTCTACCAAATTGCCCCAGAAGAAGTGAGACATTTGAGAGGAGATCGTATCAATAGCCCATTCAGGAAATTTCATAATGGACATAAAATAAGTGGGAATGCTGGCAACTAAGAGCAACTCCAACACGCCGACACAAACGAACGTAAGCTTTGTCTGCTTTTCATCTGTTTGAGTCGGCGAGGCGGACGGGCGCATCCGCTTTTCGAAATTGGTCGGCATGTTGGTCCAACGGGAAGCAGACCCATATATGCCCGCGGCAAAAAAACTTATCTGATAAACACATGACCGAAAATAAACATAATAACACATAATTAAACATAAATGAGCGGTCAACCGCCAGTCAAAGTCCACTTAAACATTAGTTAAACAAAAAAACTACAGGTCGCACGCTGCCCTAGGCATCCGCCTTGCCCTTGCCCTTGCCGTCATTGTCACCCACAGTGAGGTCGATGAAGACGAGAGGCGGACCAGCCCACCCCAACGTGGCTTGATAGGCCGCCAAGGCTGCCTCCTCCGGTGTCTGCTGCGGTGGTGACATTGCGGCGAGGCGGGCGCGCTCCTCCTCCTCCTCCTCCCACTACTAGGGAAATGCTTATACACATGAGCTCACTAGTAGCGCTTTTCATAAGCAAGCGTTGCTGCTTTGACAACCAGTGTTGCTACTAATCACTTAGCAGTAGCGCTGTGGATGCAAAACACACTATTATTATAACTGTCAGACCGTTGCAGGCAGGCTAGGTATACTAATAGCGCTTATACTTAAAAAGCGCTACTGCTATTGAACTTAGTAGTAGCGCTTTACACTAACAAGCGCTACAACTAGAAATGCTACTCCTAATGATTATAGCAGTAGCGTTTTTTGCACAAAAGCGCTACTGCTATGTACGTTAGCAGTAGCGATGTTTGCCTTCCAGCGCTACTACTACGTGTACCTTATCCACCCGCGCGCGTCCCTGCCTCTCCACTCGCATCCTCACTCGCGCACAAACCGCCACGCGTTGTCGCCGCCGTCTCCCACCAGCGCCCCCTAGGTAACTCCCTCCCTCGTTCGGCGGCCCCTCCTCCTCCTCCTCCCTCCGCCCCCCCCTTCTCCTCCTCCTCCCTCCGGCGGCCCCCTCCTCCTCCCTTCTTCTCCTCCCTCCTCCTTCCCACCTCCTCCCTCCTTCCTCCCCCTCCTCCCTCCCTCCCCCTTCCCGCCTCCTCCCTCCTTCCTCCCCTCCTCCCTCCCTCCTTCCTACTCCTCCCTCCTCCTTCCCTTGTCTCTGTTCTTGTAGAATGTAGGTAAACGCACTGTGATCGTCCAATCCCTTCTGATCGGTTGTCATATTGAATTGCAAATTCTCGTATAGTAAGAGTTCCTTCGGTTTCCTACCTAGCACATTCTCTGTTGTCTACGCCAATATTTTACCTGCGAGTAGAGTGTGGCTGGCTACATACGGGGGAACTCAACCTACCTTTCGAAGGGTAGACCTTTACAGATGAGTGAAACGAGGATTTAGGTATATAAGGAGACGACCCGCCAAGCGAGCCAGCCTGATACCGACTTTCATTGATAGGCCATGAAACATAGAGAATGGGAACTTGTTCGCACGTACCTCGACCGCAGGTCTGAGAATGACGAGTGTGCTTTCGCCCACAGCTTATGTTGCTTAACCGGCTCGTGGTGTTTATGGTCCTGACCCGGTACAGCCGCTAAGCTCATTTTGCATTTCCAAGTGTTGTTACTAGCCTCGAGAGAGATGTTTCACAGGAAATGTAGATTTTAGAATGTAGACATTGTAGAATGTAGGTTTTTTAATAGAATAATTTTTTAGACTATTTTAGGTGTTTTGAATAGAATAGGAAATTTTAGGTCTTTTGATTAGAAATTTTAGTAATGGAAATTTTTAGTTGGTAGATGTTAGGGCTAGAACTACGGTATACATAGGTAGAATATAGGTGCTTAATATAACTAGTTTATTTATAGTAAGTGCTTAATAGAACTAGGTTATTTATAGTAAGTGCTTAATAGAACTAGTTTATTTATAGCAAGTGCTAAATAGAACTAGTTTATTTATAGTAAGTGCTTAATAGAATTAGTTTATTTACAGTAAGTGCTTAATAGAATTAGTTTATTTATAGTAAGTGGTTAATAAATTTTGTTTATATTTTGTTTATGCAGAAATCAAGTTTGCCCCTGCCTCATCCCCACAGTCGTCCCCATCGTCGATCCCTTAAGACCTCTAGGTGAGAATAGCCAAATGATAATGTGTTGTAAATGTCGATGATGAAAATGCTAGTGCTATATAGTTGCCATGTCATTGATGTCGATGATGATGCATTCTGAATATAGACGATGTACTGGTGTTCTTGTTTGCAATGTGCCTCCGAGTGGCCTATGTTTTGCCGGAATGTTGATTCGTTTCCGTCTCGACAAATTTCAGGCGCTCGATATGTCCTGTGTTTAGCAAAGGTCATGCCGAAATTTTTCATGAATTTTAGCATGACTTGTGCTACAATGTAGGGCATATCGAGTGCTTGTGATTTGCCAGAACGGGAATTCAATGATATTTCGGCAAAACATAGGGCATTTTTTCTATGTCATTGCTTGATATATGGAACGGGTTGACTTTAGGTCTGTTTCGGCTCCTTGTGTGTCTTTCAGTGAGGGAGAGTAGTGTCCACCATATATATATTTGAGAGAGGAAGAATGCCGACTGTTGTCGTGGGGGTCGCTTCTCCTCCTTCTCTTTGTGCTAGACCTTTGTTATGCACTAGGGGAAGAAGGAGTAGCGACCATCATCGACGGTCGAAAAATCGGTGAGGGAGTGTCCGCCATATATGAGAGAAGAAGAATGCTGGCTGTTGTCGTGGGGTCCGCTTCTCTTTTCTTTTCCTTGTGCTAGATATTTGTAATGCACTAGGGAAAGGAGGAGAAGCGACCATCACCGACGGTCGCAATATCAGAGAGGGAGTGCCCACCATATACGTGAGATGAGAGTTTAGGAAGGAAGACTCGACAGACCTAAAGTCAACCCGTTGCATATTGAGTTAATAATGATATGTGTGTTGAGTTTCCTGATAGTTGCCTTCGATCGATTTTCAATTAATGTTTCAACTATAAACATAGGAAATGTCTGATAACGAAAAGAATTTCGGTATGTGTGAATACTGCAAAGACGAGCGCGGCCTGTGCGACAAATATTTCCTAGTTGATGGTAGGCGCTTCAGCATCAAGATGGATGAGACCTTCAAAGTGGATACAGTAAGTCACAACGACAAATCTTTTTTCGTAATTAAGCATGACTTCTGCTTCTTTTGCTTCAACTTATAATTTTAATTTTTAAGTATTCTACTAGCATATCCCCTGCCATGCAAGAATTTTTGTCTGGGATAAGATTGGTTTTAGTCCTATGAAAACTATGGAGGTAAAGAGAGTTCACTTGAGGACCGAGCATGGTTATACTTTGCCGCAAAATTATAAAATACAGACACCTACACCTATTTTGAATGCAAAAATTGGAAAGCACTATGCAAGGCTTATGCATTTGAGCCTGGTATGCTTATCACCTTTGATATTCGTCCGGAAGATGATATTGAAGATAATATCGACATCTGGGTCAATGTGCAGACGCCTCCAGTTCTACCATTATGTGAATTCTCAACCATATTTATGTCTTGGATATTGTTTATTAAAAATAGTTGACAACTAATTTCTATTGACAGCTTATTTCCATTCAAGCAAACATGTCTAGCGCTTGGTAGACACGACCTACTACTGTCCCGGGATTGAACTAAACTGCGAGGAGATAAGTCATTATGTTTCATGGCTTGAGGATCTTGATACTGTCAAGACAAATTATTTTCCTGAACTTCAAAATCTTAGTACTCAAAACGTGCGATCAATAGCGTGCGTATTGAACTACGGTCACATCTATTTAGGAAAGATGGTAAGATTTTTTATTATTTGTCCTCAGTGCATCTTTTGCATACATTATTTTTTAAGCTAAACTTCATTGCTAAGTATGTTACTACGATGTTCTTCAACAGGGACTCCCGATGATAGTTGTGCCTCATTGGATCGAGGCTAAAGGTCGCATGAAAATGGTTAGCTTACGGCCAAGACATCCTACATTGCACATGAGTGCATTCAAGATTTCTAAAAGCGAGCAAGTCTTATAGTCAAAGACTGGAGCAAAATTGTGAAGGATCGCAGAGAAGTACTAGGGGGCAGCAATCAGAAGCGCAACCCACAATTAGGAGACAGGTTCATCTGCATGCTCCAATATGATGAAGCAGGAGTGCTACACATGTTCTATGTTATTTTACCTGAGAGAGAGCAGCAGGAGTGATTAGCTAGGTAGAATGAGTTTGAAGATGATGATGTGCTACACGATGACTGATGATTAAATAGGTAGTGTTGGTGGTAATGACTATGATGATTATTATTAGCTAGTGTTGGTGGTGATTAGATAGCTACCGTAGCTAGTGTTGGTGGTGATTAGCTAGCTAGAATGAGTTTGAAGATGATGATTAAATAGCTAGTGTTGGTCATAATGACTATGATGATAATTAAATAGCTTGTGTATGCGGATTAGATTCAAGTGGAGGCAACATATGGTCAACACATGTTGCCTCCACTTAAACCTAATCCACCTTCATTTTCATCACATGTTGCCTCCACTTGAACCTAATCCACCTTCATTTCACACACTGTTGTAACCACATGTTGCCTCCACTTGAACCTAATCCACCTTCATTTCACACACTATTGTATGTACTAACTAATCATGGTCATAAAATTATATGATGAAAGTATTGTATATAAACCATATACAAATACAACAAAAATAAGCTGCAACTAAAAAAAACAGGAAAAATAAGCAGTAGCGCTTTTCAGAAGAAACGCTACTGCTACTTACCTCTATCAGCAGCGTTTTTCCAACAAGAGCGTTACTGCTACAAGTGTAGCAGTAGCGCCTTACTGGTAGCGCTTGTACAAGCGCTACTAGTAGCTCTAAAACCAGCGCTACTACTAGGGTTTTCCCTAGTAGTGTCCTCAACACCCAGAGCCTCCCCGTCCTGCTCCCAACACATCTGCATGACCGGTGCTAAAAATGTATAATACAAATAATGTGTGTTTCCCAAGTTACTAACTATGATAAAAATAATGTAGTATTTAGTATTAAATGTCGAAAAGATAAATTGCAATTATAAATAAGTATCAAAGTTTAGTCTAAATAATTATAGTTGTCTATTTAAACTCACCGATGGGCCTTTAATTTATTGGACCCGCACTACTTGCTTGATAACTGTGCATCAATATTTTAACCGCATTGTCCTCAATACAACATAAAAGACAATACAAACAAAGCAAATTAAATTGTAAGTTTATGATAACATGAGTCCACTCTTCATTTTCTTTCAAGATTCGCCACTGGTTGGGGTGGAGGGAAAAGGTGCTCGGAATAGTAGGATTTTGGGGTGTTGCTGGCCAACTTTAAATAGCCTTGGTAGGCGGCCGAAATAGGTTTCTCGTTCGTCGCGCCGGTGTTAATGCGAAGTAGGCGGACGACCGGTCAGCCGGCTGAATGCTGGTCGAAGTCGTCGCATCGGCATGAATGCGAAGCGGAGAGCGAGCGGACGCTACGTGATAGGGTTTTTTGGATGAGCCTGACACGTCAAATTCCAACATGGAGGAGGTTCGAACGCCCGTAAACCTCTCCTTTGTTTGGTTGTAGTTTGTGGATTTTTGGGCATGACAACAAAATATTTGAGCTATCTGACCTGAACATTTGAAGGCGATTTGGTGATCCCGGAGATGCCCTTTAAAACTCACGTGTGGCCCTTTGAATGAAACACCATTAATGCATCTCCAACGCTGATCCTCAAACTACCCGCATACGCCCGGACTTAGTTGTCCGGACCCCAGAAGCCATCCAATGTCGACCCCCATCCATCTGCGGTGCAGTCTGGGCCTTAATTTTTTACAATCTGGAACCAAATGCGGGCGGCTTTGTGGGAGTCCGGACACGAGAAACATCGGACTTTAACCCCCTCGGCCCATCCAAAAGGAAGGCAGAGCCCGTACTTCCCCTTGGCCCACCAAACGAAAGGCGGAGCCCGTGCTTCCCCCTAGCCCAACCAAAAGGAAGGCAGAGCACGTGCTTCCCCCTGGCCCACTCAAAAGGAAGGCATAGTCCGTGCTTTTGTAGCTACACGCAATGTTTCCGTGCTAAAATTCTCCACTCGCTTCTTCCATCCCCCGCCGCCCTTCACCCAATTCCCGCCCTTTTTCCATCCCTCTTCTTCCCTCTGTCGCCGATGCATGGACCCAGAGGAGAACCTGTCGAGATGGAGATAATGAAGATGCAGGAGGACCCGAGCATCACGCTCGCACAGAAAATCAGGGAGCATCAAGAGAGCCCACCTCGGCTTCCCAGATGCCTTATTAAGCACGTGATGGACTGACGAGGAGCCTAGTTAAGCAGGGAACCAGATCCTCTGACGTTGCAAGGGAAGTCAGGTAGAGCTACAGGTCCCTGACTTTGCTTCGCCACAGCCACACTAATTGCAAATTGGTACAGTGTTTAACTACAGTAATTACTGACGGTAATCATCTACAGGGTATTATGTACAGTACCTGCATAATCTCTCTGACTTGCCTTCGTTTTTCTACACAGAAAAGTACTGTGCTTCTCTGTCTTTCCTTCTACATGTCAGAGGAGCCGGCTCCGTTAAGCAGAGCCAGTAGATCTTAACCGGCTCGTGGGCTTTGTTTTTGCGCAGCAAGGAACAAACTAATGGAGTACCATGTTTAGCGATTCACCAAAAACCCTACAAATGGCGGAAGACAGTGGCGATTCCTCGAAACGAGAAAAATTAGCAAGAAAATGCCCAAAAATTCGTGTTCTGCAGTCTATCCTCCAAAAGTCTAAAAGCTAGCTTTGGGTAGTGGTAAATTTTTTCTTTCACCGTTTTTTTGCACAAAGTGGACGCGGAATGATTGAGGTGCATGCTTTGCTTTTGCACAGGTGGGCATTGAATGATTGAGATGCCCTCGATCTGCACATGCATATTTTCTCTACAAAATATGTATGTGGCAACCGTGTGACAGATTGTAAAACTGCCACACGATCTCATCAACGTCCACGGACACGATCTCGCCTGGCAGCCCCGATCGAACCGCATCGTTTCGCTTCTCCCGCGCCGTCCCGGTCACGATCCTGCCTTCCGCTTCTCCCGTGCGGGCGATCATGCGGTCCTTTTTTCTCTCCGAGTGAAAAAATTAGCGTTAAGTGGGGTTCAATCCCTTGACCAACAGGTTTGCATGTAGGCTGCGTACCACTGGGATAATTTCATTCACATGTGCACAAGCTGATTAGCTAAGTATTTAGGCTGTCAGAGTTCAAATGGATCCAAACCAAGATTTGATCCATCTCGTGCTCGCATAAATAGAAAAGCTTGGGCACTCGCTAAATTAATCGGCACTTCTATAAACAACTGATTAGTGTTCAAAATTTGCTGCTACTATATATATCGGCATCTCAACTTCCACACTTCTATATTTGTTTTAGCTGATGATGGTAACTTTGGCCCGAATGAAAAAATTGTTGAAACATTCCCCTGATAACCTCGGTGTAAACAACATGTTAATCTATGCACCGCAAACCTGATAACATATGAACACACACCATGTTAACTTTGACTGGGAAAAAAATTGTTGAATTTTACCACTGTAATTTCTATCTCCATAACATGAAACTTAAGATCTGCAGATCTAATAACTCACACACAAACTCTTGTAATTTTTGTGTAAAAAGTCTGGTAATATACGCACCGCAGTGTTGGGAACTTACGTACAAACACCATGGTAAACTTTGACCGGAGAAAAAAAATGTTAAAAAATACCCCAGTAATTTCTACGTAAATAGCATGGTAATATATGCGTTGCAAACCTAATAAATTGGGTACAAACACCACAATATCTTTTACCTAGGGAAGCCAACTTACAAGCATGCCTTCACCTCCACGCCCCTCATGACCACCTAGCTGGCATCACCACCATCGGCGTGTGACAACAACATTGGCAGGAGCAGGAAGAGACTTCACTTCAAGGTTACATTGCCTAGTATAGGCTCGCGAAATGTTTCATGAAGTGTGTGTCTGGTTCTTCCTGGTGTGGATATATAGTAGTTGTGGTCGAAAATGACATGTAACTTTTGATCAAATAAGATTTTTAAAGCAGCGTAGGCTTGATAATTTGCATATAAACATCATGATACCTTTTTGACTCAGGGTAAACAAATATTGGAAAATATACCTACAATAATTTTTGTGTAATAGCATGGTAATATACGCATTGCAGACTTGATAACTTACGTCCAAAACATCACGACAATTTTTGACCTGAGAAAAAATACCGTTGAAACAATACTCCGGTATTTTTTATGTAAAAAACATGGTTTTTAAGCAACCCATACCTGATAACTTACAAACAAAATCATGTTGATTTTTTGACCCGAGACTTTTTTGTTCGAAACTTGTCCGGTAATTTCTATGTAAATAACATGATGATATAAACTCCAATAACCGATAACTTAGATACAAACATGGTAACTTTTTGACCCAGGAAACTTTTTGTCGAAAAACACATCGTCGTTAGCTTATGTGTAAATAGTATACTAATATACCTCCCACGTAATCGATAATTTACGAACAAAACACCGCGGTAACAATAACCAAGGGATGAAAAAGTTGTTCAAAAATATACTTGCGAGAACTTTTTGTGAAAATAGCATGCTAATATACAAACTGTTCAGCTGATAACTTGCGTATAAACAACATGGTAAATTTGAGGAAGGGGGGAACACGGTAAATTTGAGGAAGGGGGGAACAGTTGTTGAAAAATGTACCCAAGTAATTTTTATGTAAATAGCATGGTCATATAAGAATTCAATACTGATAACTTAAGTACAAACACCGCCGTGACATATTTGACCATGGAGGAAAAAGTTGCTGAAAAATATAGCACGATACTTCCTATGTAAATAGCATGGTAATATAAGAATTCCATACCTGATAACTTAAATACAAACACCGCGGTAACATTTTTGACTAAGGAGGAAAAAGTTGCTGAAAAGTATAGCATGGTAATTTCTATGTAAATTGCATGGTACCATAAGAATTTCATACCTGATAACTTAAGTACAAACACCGCGGTAACATTTTTGACCAAGGAGGAAAAAGTTGCTAAAAATATAGCACGTTAGCTTAAGAACAAACAGCACGGTAACATTTTTTAACAAGGAGAAAAAAGTTCTGGAAAAATATAGCACGGTATTTCTATGTAAATAGCATGGTAATATACGAACCTCATACCCGATAAATTTAGTCCAAACACAGCGGTAACATTTAACCAAGAGGGAAAAAATTGTTAAAATCCATACTCGACAACTACTATGCGAACCTCATGTCAGATAAGTTAAGTACAAACACTATGGTGATTTGCATCTGAAAAAGGAGGGCAGGGGACGCTTGAGTTTGTTAACCATCTGAGCTGGTGTAAAACATCAAGAAAAAAAGTTCCAAATCCCAGACAAGTGAGTTTGAATTTTCAGTTTCATTCGATCTCATTTCAAGAAGGTACAAGTAACGTGTAAGTTGAAAGAAACCAATAAGATGGTGTAGCCTAGGTGGTTGTTGTTGGTAAATTAGTTGCGGTAGGTTGTGGGTTCGATTCCATTCGGGGTGGCCCAGAAAATCGGGAGAAGGGAGAGGTTCGTGCAGGGGGAACGGGATAGCCCAGAAAATCGGGAGAAGAAGGGATGGATTTCGTGCAGCATGAGGGGGTGTGGTGGTTTTAGCAATCTGGCACACAGTTGCCAGTTATCACAGTCCTTTTCTCTATATAAACCCTACCTTTTTTTCCTAATTTCGTTCCACTTAGAGCAACTCCAACGCGCGGAAACGGGCGCGCACTTTGTCCGTTTTTTGTTCGTTTGAGTCGGCCGCCCGCTCGCCGTCCGCCTTATTTTTGGTTTGAGTTGGCAGTGCGCCCAACGCGCGTGACCCGTATTTGCCCGCACGGCCGGCTTGCTGCCGTTTCTCAACTAATATACACACATTTTGCATAGTTTCACAAGCAAACAAATATAGCTTCCGACCACCCCTCTCGAATACGGTTGAAAATATGCCTAGCCATACGGAAATGACGCCGAAATTGATGATGTTTGAAGAGCGGGGGTGTCTCAAAGTAGTCCTTCCAAACAAGGAAATGACCGCTCTCTCGATTGCGATTCAACGCAAGAGTGTGCCCCGGGATCGAGCCCCAGAACAATGGTCGCTGCCTACTAAGGTGGCCATGGACGATCAACACGGCAGCTACCATCTCGTCATCGTCAGATGAGGAATCATCGGAGTCATAGAAATTGTGGAAAAAGAACTCGTCAGCTGAGTCCATTTGTACCTTGGGGGCAAACTGGCGAACAACTTGCGGACGTCGTCGAAGAAGCTGGCCGGCGAAGAGACGCGCGCCTCCCCTGGACCAGGTAGCTGGCCTGGCGGCGTCCGACGAGCGTGGTGGCGTTAGGCGAGCGTGGCGTCGTCAGACGAAGAAGCTGGCCGAGGCAACTTCATGCTCGCGACGATGTCGGGGTGGGGGAGCTGTAGTTGCCCGGCGGCGACGTGCGAGGTGGTGGTGTGCGGCGGAGATGTGTGGGCGTGGACTGTTGGCAGGGGCACCGGAACTCGACGGTGGCGGCAACGGGGTGGGGCGGGAGAGGGCTTGCTGTCGATGAGGGTGAAAGAGAATGACCAATGTGCCACCAACTGGCGGGCCAGGGAAGGAGTAGGTGCGCGTTCGCTTCCTGTCTGCAACGACGCAAATAGGCCCAAATTTAAGAGGCAAACAAAAAAGATACACGTCCATTTGGGTCGGTGCATTAGACCGATTTTTCTATCCGCGGTGACTCAAACGAATAAGCGCAGACGAAATAGGTCGGCACCTTGGAGTTGCCGTACGTCATTTGCACAACGTCGGTGCGTGCAAACTGGACGCTTGGACAAGATCTGTTGGTACTGCTGTGCTCACGTTGGGATGGATGGGATGGGTCTTGGATTGAAGAAACAAGAGAGTAGACAGGCCGGCTTTGTTTGGGAAATATGAGTGAGTGGGAGGACCCAAACAGAAGAGAGAAAATGCAGCAGCAAGACGGAGACCTTGACCTCACCCCCCACTGATTGAGCCCCTTCTCAACCAGCGGCTCCACTCCATCCACGCCCGTGCTGCTGCTTCCCCACCATCTCAAGCCCCTGCCGCTGCAGCCATCTCCCCGTTGAAAGCCTGCTGCTGCTTCATTGCTTCACCTGCCTGCAAAATAAGGTTTGTCTCCCTGTCTCCAGTTCAGTCACCGCCATCTAGTTTTATAATTTGACCGGCTTCAGATATTTATACGTACTTTATTCTCACTGGTTAGTACAGTAGTATATCATTTGACTGGCTTTGGATCTCGGGGGTGGATCTGGATTTCACCGGCTCTGGATCTTGGGGGTGGATCTGGAGTTTATATTTTCTTTGGGAAAAAAGGGATCTGGATCTAGAGGACGACATCTCAAGTTAATTAACTCTGGATTTTCCATCACTTCAGGTGGATCTAAAGCAGGCCTCCAAGAGAAGCACCCACGGCGCTACTCTGCTCTGCTTTCAGCTCAGGTGCAGATTCTTACTGTATTATGCTTTTACTCAGAAATAGGGAGTACGTTTGGAAAAAAAAACCGATGTTATGGTATGGATGGATAGTTGAAACTTCATTCGCTCAGCAGGTTGTTTACATGTTTCAGGCACAGCACAAACATAACTAGAGAGCCAAGATAGAGCCAGAGATGGTTGGAATAATGGTGAGCGCTTCTACCGGGGTGATGAACTCTCTCCTGGGTAAGCTGGCAACCCTGATGGGGAAGGAGTTTGCCAAGTTGAAGAACCTGAGGAAGGAGGTGAAGAACATCAGCAATGAGCTGAGCAGCATGAAGGATGCTCTAGAGTGTCTTGCAGATGTGGATGAGCTGGATATACAGACCGCAAGGTGGAGGGACACGGTCAGGGAGATGTCTTATGATATCGAGGATATTATTGATGACTTCATGTGCAAAATTGGGGAGAAAAGCAAAAAATCTGGGTTTGTCCACGACACCATTCAACGCCTGAAAACTTCAAGGGCCCGCCATCAGATTGCTGGCCAGATCGGGGACATCAAGAAACTTGTGCGTGAAACAAGTGAACGACGTGACAGATACAAGCTCGATGTCCCCACATCTCGCAGTGTGGTAGTTGACCAACGGGTTGTCTCTCTCTCTATGAGAATGCAGCTAAACTTGTTGGCATGGAGGGCCCAACCAATGAGGTAGTCAGTTGGCTGAAAGACGAGGAGAAGAAGCTGAAGGTTGTATCAATTGTTGGTTTTGGAGGTTTGGGTAAAACAACACTCGCAAATGAGGTATACCATAAGCTGAAGGGGGAATTTCATTGTGGTGCATTTGTGCCAGTGTCTCAAAAGCCAAATATTCCAAAACTTCTGCATAGTTTGTTAACCCAACTTGGGTGTGGACAATCTTTTCATGACTTTGAGTTAAATGTTCTTCTCGACCAACTCAGAGAAAATCTAAAAAACAAGAGGTACTTATTCTTACTTTGTATATTGTTGTTGTTCTCATGCGCCCTGGTACTTAGATTTTATTGAAGATTCATAAGTGGTCAATCTTTGTTAATGAATATTAGCATACATTACGGTCTTTATGTACAACTCCATTCTCTATTATAGAAAGTGGAAGTAATGTTTGGCTCTTCCTGTCTTTGGAGTCCGGATTCATAAGGCCATCTATCCCTATTACTTCCTACTTAGTACCTTAACTTTGTTACAAAGCATCAGCCTTATCTAAGTTGAAAGAAGGGACTATTTTCTGAGTTAAAGATTTAGAGGAAATCACTAGATGATTCTCATTCGGCCATGGGATGTTTTGAGTTTTTTATGGGATGGACTTGAGAACAGTTCTATAAAAAAATTATTAAGTAGTTCCAATGTAAACAAGATTTAGTACAAACTGCACTCCCATGTAAGTCAAATTTGATTTAATAGAGTTAAACTAATACCAGCTAACTTATGTAGCTTATTGTGTTCCTATGTAAGTCAAATTTGATTAAGTAGAGTGAACTTTGTAGTATGCCCGTATATGTATTGCCACCAACATATCTAGTGCTACCAAAGAACAAAGGACAATAATATGAAGAACTAGGTATTGAGTCTTGAAGTCTTCTCAAAGTACTAGGTACATGCGTCTTTAAGAAAAATCACTATTAAAGACTGTTGCCACTTGTGTCGTCACAACTATACCTAGTAACCAACGAAGCACAGTTATATATAGTAGATCATCACGGATTTACTAGTGATCACTTATAAGATCGATTTTTTGAAGGATGCATACTGAATCCTCTTCTCTTTGTCAAAGATTTTTCAGATAATCAACAACATAAAAATATTTGGCAGTCTGCTTTTTCTGAAATATGCTTTCACATTATTGCCTATAATTATAGAGAAGTCAATTAAATTAATGATTATGTCATTTCACTCCAGAGTACCGATCCAATAGCTAGTCAGAGGGCACATTCCTCTCAGCCCTATAATATATTACACCAGTTGCAAAGCATGGCCCTCATGAACATTACAAAAAAGATATGATTTACGACCTAAAACATAGAGAAGACGGTCACTAGATGATCCTACAAACATGAAAATGAAGAAAAATAAGTAATTACTGACATGCAGCTCTTTTACTTGTTTCATGAGTTACTTGGGGTAGAGCTTGAAAGCATTTATATATATAAAAAATTTGTGCAGTACTTTCCAGTTTAAACAAGATTTGGCTCTAAATTGCAATTTACTGACCAACACAGGCTAGCTTATTTTTTTCCTGAGACAAGTAATATTTGATTAAATAAAGTAAGTTTGTACTAGATGCGTCTAGCATAGTCTACTGCTCTCCCTTGCTCACATGTTGTGACTGCAAATAGTTAAATGTGAATGAATTGCACTATGCAAAGATTAGTGGACAAATTGCTAACATTGCAGGTAATCATTCATGAAACAGTAGACTAAACTAATACCACAAGGCTGTTGTTTAAAAAAGACAACAAGGCTATGGTTCCAAAGCGTGATGAAGTAAATAATTGGAGAGAAAAGTAAGATAACGCAAAATAGTTTTTATCCCCAAAAAATTGCCTAAATGCCAAGCAAATTCACGAATAGAAACTGGTTCCCATTCATCTGAACACTGCAAAAAATAGTTTAAATACACACGCACTAACTTTCAGCTAGTTTGGCCCAGATTTTTTAATTTCCTTAGGGGAAAAGAACAAGAAAAAAATATATGCCAATTTGACTTTATAGGTATTTGCTTAAACAATTTAACCATGATTTTGTAACTGAAGATCAACTACTTTTATGTATTATTATGATCTTCTATATGATAGTTAATTTTTAATTTGATGCTAATTATTTTTGTCTTCCTTGAACCTTGTGAAATTATTTGATGGTCTTTTGTTATTTTTCTTAGTTTTAAATTGACTATCTTGCAGGTTCTTCATTGTCATCGATGATCTATGGGATGTAGCAGCATGGAGTATTATTAAATGTGCTTTCCCAGAAAAGAATCTTGGTAGTAGATTAGTAGTAACTACAAGAATCAAGACTGTGGCTGAGTCATGTTGTTTCGGTCACCACGAGCACATTCTTGAAATGAAACCTCTTAGTGAAGAAGACGCAAGGAAATTGTTTTTTGATAGAATATTTTGCTCTGGAGAAGCTTGTCCAGGTCAACTCAAAGATGTTTCAGTTGAGATTCTCAAGAAATATGGTGGTTTGCCACTTGCAATCATCAGCATATCCAGCCTATTAGCAAGTGGAGGTTCCGACCAAAAGGAGAGGTGGAAACATGTACTGAATTCTTTGGGGTCAGTGTCGGGCACAAATCTCACCTTGGAAGCAATGAGACAGATCTTGAACCTTAGCTATAAAAATCTTCCTCACCACCTCAAGACATGCTTCTTGTATCTTGGTATGTTTCCAGAGGACTATGAAATACGGAGGTATGACTTGGTAAGTCTATGGATATCCGAAGGTTTTATTAGTAAATCACATGAACAAAGCCTAGAACAGACTGGGATAAGCTATTTCAATGAGCTTGTCAACAGGAGCCTTATTCAACCTGTACAGATTGGCAGGGATGGGTCAGTGTTAACTTGCAAAGTACATGATATGTTGTTGGATCTTATCTTGTACAAGTCCGCAGAGGAGAATTTTATCACTGTAGTAGACAACCCAGAGGCCATTAGAGGACTTCTTCAAAAGCCCCGTCGGATGCTCTTCAACTTGGATGGTGCAACACTGCCAGGGCATGTTAGTATGTCAAAAGTGCGATCGTTTGTAATGTGGATAGGCTCTATGACTATGAGTATACCTTCTCTAGCAGAGTTCAAGTATCTTCGAGTGTTTGTTGCTGACTTCAGTTCTAGTTCTTCTTATGACAACCGGAAAATCGACCTGACAGGATTGTGTAAGTTATATCAGCTGCGGCATATATGGATTCGTGTCTGTAGCTGTAGGAAGTGCCAGCTACCAACCAAAATTAGAGCGCTACAGATGTTAGAAACATTTGATATAGATGGGTCTTATATCCCAATGGATATTTTTCTCCTGCCGCACTTGTTGAATCTGCATGTTCCATTCGTTGAAAGACTCCCGGAGGGCATTGGCAAAATGACAACCCTACAACGTCTGACTAAGTTTGACACACTTCACAATTCACTTGACAGTATGAAGGGCCTAGGAGAGCTCACCAATCTGATCACTCTATCTCTCGTAACCGGTTTCTCTGAAGATGTGGACATGGATGTTCTAAGCTCTTCTTTGGGAAAACTCTGTAACCTCGAGTTTCTGCTCATATTATCACCTAGGATACCTGAGGCACTAACCTTGTCGCCTCCTCCCCCCAACCTTGTGACACTCGACATGAATAGAAGCTCCCACGTCCCTAACTGGATTGGGGAACTCCATAACCTCCAGACCTTGGATCTCGTTGTTGAGAAGCTGGACAGGGATGGTGTTGGTATTCTTGCGGGGTTACCAGCCCTCATCGACCTGAATTTAACGTTTGATAGTGCCCTGGAAGAAACGATTGCCATTGATGGGACAACATTCGTAATTCTAAAGCGGTTTGAAGTCAGCTCAAATAGCATGCCACACCTGACCTTCCAAGCTGGGGCAATGCCTAAGCTCCAGACCCTCTCTCTGTGGTTGAACGGCATGGGGTGGAAGCAGAACGAGAAGGCCGCACTTACAGGTATCGAGCACTTGGTAGCACTTGATAGAATCACTGTACGGATCACCACTGGTACTGAACCTGAACAAAAAAGCGTAGAGTCAGCCATCAGGAGCGCTATCAACATGCATCGCAGCCATGCTCAAATTACAGTCGATATCAAATGTTACTGATTTATGATAATCCTTGGTATGATTTACAGCCAACAACAGCAGATGGTATGTTCAATGTCCAGCTGGTCTGTCTCTTATATGTTTCCTGATAACTACTGGGTAATGCCGTACCTTTTATTTACTACTTTCCCGTACCTTCTTTTTTGGGTTATAGAAAAGACCTTTGTAGATCTATGCAGATCCAAAAACTAGAGATCTTTGATTTAAATCGAAAATTCTGAGCTCTAACCGACATTTCTCTCAACATTTGAGCTCTTATGATTTCCCTTATGAATGATGATTAAACAAGTTTTTGCAAATGTCTAGGTGGAGTGTTCCAATAAGATTTGAGGTGCGTGTATATAGCTTCAAGTAAAGTATCTTAATATTATATGTTGGCGCTGTTTGATTAGTTGGAGAAACGAGTCATTTCGTGAGGTCAACCATTCTCATAGAAACTGATTTTCAGGGAAGGAAGTGGAAGCCGATACTTTTCAGGGAAGGAAGTGGAAGCGCAAGAAGATGAGATGCGTGGAGGAAAATTGAGGTGTCGCCAACCTTTATGCTGCATTGTAGCGGATGGCAAATGGATTACTGCATTTTATTCCCGCCCAGAATATGGAGCCATCACTTTGCTTTGTGTTATCTTGTCGAACTGTCTCTTATTTGTCTCCCAAGATGATGCATCACGTACCATTTCCTTAGGTTTCTCCTGTAATAATAAGGCTTGATGGTGGGCAGGAGTTAGCACTAGTTCCTCGCTCCTTGCTTGACTAGCCAGGGATCATATTTTCTTGTTATTGTTGTATGTGTGCGTTTGCTTATTGCATCAAACTGAGTGTATTCAACTGAACACTTATTCCTTGTACTGTTTGTATTTCTGGAAAGGACAGTTGATATGTCGCACTCCCTCCGTTCGGAATTACTTGTCGCAGAAATGGATGTATCTAGACGTATTTTAGTTCTAGATACATCCATTTTCACGACAAGTAATTCCGGACGGAGGGAGTATTTCATTGCATTGATTCATATGCAAGTTTGTGCTGGATCTCTGAATGTTCAATCTACGGAAAGCATAATAAATCATTTTGAACAGGTTTCCTTTGGACATGGGTGTTGTGTAGACAGAGTTTCATAGCAGGGAGCACTAACAGTGCATGCAGGGGAAAGTTTCTGAAACTGTTGTGCAACCAACCTGAATAATGGATGCAGTGGCTGATTGTATGATGACGTGAATGGATGGCTGCTGTGCTGCCTGCCGGTACGATGACCTTCGCCGGAGCTTCTCAGGGTCAGTATGGGTCATCCATCTTCGTTGCCGGTTGATGAGCAGCAAAATGCATCGAACCATGGGAATGGATGCGGTGTTGGGAAGGTCCATCGTGGCGACGGCGACGAAGATGGACCTTCCCGGCATCGCCGCCGCCGCGCGCTCAGCCGTCAGCTGTTCAAGCTCCGGGGCACCGTCTCCCCAGTAGACCTTTCTCCGCTCGATGAAGTTTCTTGCAGGCCAGATCCATTTTCTGTGGATTTCCTCTCTCAATTTGTATTTTTTTTCTTGGTTTGTGTCTCTGCTTGGTGTGGTGGTGGCGACGGCGAGCCACTAGTCTAGGAGTCGGGTCAGGTTGGCCATAGATGAGAGGTGAAAGGCGTACTAGGTTTCAAAAGTAAGATTTTACTTGTTTCATGAGTTGCTTGGGTTGAGCATGAAAGCATTTATATATGAAAAGTTTGTGCAGTACTTTCCAGTATAAACAATATTTGGCTCTAAATTGCATTTACTGACAAACACAAGCTAACAAATGCGGCTTATTTATTTCCTAAAACAAGTAATATTTGATTAAACAGAGTAAGTTTGTACTACATGCATCTAGCAAAGTCTACTGCTCTCGGACGCAGCTGTCCTGATCCCGAGCTCACATGAGTTCGGGTGAACAGTAAAACAAAAATAAACTGATTTTTTTTCATGTGAAACTTTACAAATGGTTTCATAGCTTGCAAAATTTTGTCAGATGTTATTTGTGGAAAATGTGGCAAAAAACAAAATTGATACTCCAAAACTTTATTTTCAAATGCATTTTGGAGCTTCAATCTTGTTTTTTCGCCACATTTTACCTGAATGTCATCTGGTGATGAAATTTTGCAAGCTATGAAAACATGCCAAAGTTTTACACACACAAAATTCAGATTTTTTTTGAATTTTTTCTATTTTACTGTTCACTCGAGCTCATGTGAGCTCGGGAGCAGAACATCACTTTCGACTGCTCTCAACATATATAGAGGACACCAGGGGCTCCTAGGGTACAAAGATTCTAGTCGGCTACGTACGAGGAGGTAGGTTCCTCCACGAACCCAGCGTCTCATCGTTTACGCCAAATCTTCTGGATTTCCCTTGTATACGTCATGGACTGCCCGATGCAGCCCAGAATGGAACCAATAAAGGGTCCTTATCCCAGCCCACCAGGACGGGAGTCGACATGGTGAGAGGCCCCTTAACCGGAACACCGTCAAGCATCCACCGAAAAGGGAGGAGGAGGGCGTCGGGCCAGCAGAGCGGAGCGGGCCAAGCGCGTGGAGCTGAGCGCGGTGCGCAACAGGCTAGCGTCGGCATCCCGCGTCGGGCGACAGGGGATGGAGCAGAGCAGAGCTACCGCCTGTGTTGACCCGCAACCGCCGCATCACGATGCAGACGACCAACTCTTAGTTGCTCGCATCCACCGTGCAGACGAAGGCGTCCCAGTCGTCCTCGGTGCTGGATCTGGTGACACCGTCGGTACTCGACATTGGGATGGAGAGGGAAGGGATATCGATGGAGCGCAAAGTAGAGAGTGAGCTAGGGTTTGGTCCGGGTGGGGACTTTAGTTTTTTTCTTTTAGAAGAGGGTGGGGATTTTAGTGGGTACGAAGTGGGATCCGTGTGAGCCACGTTGGGGCCGGGCTGACATGGTGGACGTCTGGGCCGCCTCATATCCATTCCATATATGGGCTAGGTATGAGGAATGCTGAACAGTCTGGGTGTATAGGGGCCGTTTGACGAGTCCAATTGAGTCCAGGAAAAGTGACTGGTCACTGACCAGGCCATCTGCCCGGCCAGATAGGTTGTCAGTTGTAGATGCTTTAAGATCTGAACATGGGAAAACAAAAAAAAACAAAAATCCAAGGGCTTGCTTGAAGAGATTAGCAACGACAGGCTTAGCTCGAAAATATGAGAAAATGGAAGGTGCGAAACAGAAGAGAGAGAATGCAGCAAGATGAGGATACCTGACTGAGGCTGAGGCTGGCATCTCTTGTTCCTTCTTCGCGTTGATTTTCCTCGCTCCTTCTCAACCAGCGGCTCCGCTCCATCCATCCATCCATCCACGCTGCTGCTGCTACTTCCCTCCACCATCTGAACCCCCCTCCCCCCACAACCTGCACCTACGTCGGCTGTTCTTCTATCTCTCCATCGGAAAACTGCCGCTGCTCCATTGCTTCAGCAGGTCTATCTCCATGTCCCCAGTCCAGTTGCCGTCTTCTAATTTTATACTTTTCTTGTCTTCAGATGTTTGCATTTTATTCTGACGGTTAGTTAAGTCGTAGTATATCACCCGCAAAAAGAAAAAAAGTTAAGTCGTAGTATATGATTTTAGATCTCAGGCTGGATCTAGTTTTTTGTTTCTTTCGAAAAGAGGGTAAACCCCCGGCCGGGTGGATCTGGGTGGTCAATGCCGTACGACATATTACATCGCCAGTCTCTTGGTGTCCCAGCAGTGTCGCCGCCCATAAATTTCATGTGCCATCTTAGCCATTTTGCAGCCCCCCTGTTGCATCAGCGTTCGTAGTTCGCCTTTCTGAAGTTTTGCCCAAGTGTTTAAGATGTGACAGAGGAAAAAAAGCTACTGTACATTGGTAGGATCTGAACTCTGAAGGTCTAATCCCTTGGAAGTAGTACCAATTATTTCGTCTCATCCATAGAATCCAATCATAACGAACACTCCATCTTTACCAGTATAAGAAGGAAACAGGTTATCATATAAATCAGACCTGCAAGAAGGCTTGGTGCTAATCCCTTGCCGGAATTCAGATTCCGACCACCGACCAACAAAACAGTTTGATCATCAAGTGAAATCTACTTGTAACGAAAATCCAGCCGCTTCGTAATCAAAGAATGATTCAAGGACCTGACAGCCCCGAGCTGGGCGTCTCCCTGAAGCACTAAGTCTTCTGTAGTATTTCTGTTCCTGCAAGCTGGGCGTGTGGTTGGGTTTATATTTTGCTGTTCCTGTAAGTGGCTAGACTGAGATGCCCTATCCAAGTATCCAACCATCCAAAATACAAGGTCCTCCCCGTTAACGCTCTGAAATGGTCAGAAATAAAACCTGTTCTTATATATGGATGGACTATTAAAGTCTCTGCCCCATTTGCTTCTTGGCCTTTTTGCTAGAAATTTCCTTCATTCAGCAGGCTGTTACAAAATTTTCAGGTACATCACATGTATAACGAGAGAGCAAAGATAAATACTTGTCCAACCAGAGATGACTGGAATAATGGTGAGCGCTTCAACCGGGGTGATGAACTCTCTCCTGGGTAAGCTGGCCACCCTGATGGGGGAGGAGTTCGCCAAGCTAAAGAACCTGAGGAAGGAGGTGAAGCACATCAGCGATGAGCTGAGCAGCATGAAGGATGCTCTAGAGAGCCTTGCAGATGTGGATATGCTGGATAAACAGACCGCTAGCTGGAGAGACGCGGTCAGGGAGATGTCGTATGACATCGAGGATATTATCGATGACTTCATGTGCAAAATTGGGGAGAAAAGCAAAAAAACTGGTTTTATCCACGACACCATTCAACGCCTCAAAACTTCAAGGGCCCGCCATCAGATTGCTGGCCAGATCGGGGACATCAAGAAACTTGTGCGTGAAACAAGTGAGCGGCGTGAAAGATATAAGATTGATGTCCCAAAATCGGGCAATGTGGTAGTTGACCAACGCGTTGTGGCACTCTATGAAGAATCATCTAAACTTGTTGGTATGGATGGCCCAACCAATAGGCTTGTCAATTGGCTAAAAGATGAGGAGAAGAAGTTGAAGATTGTATCAGTTATTGGTTTTGGAGGTTCGGGAAAAACAACACTTGCCAATCAGGTATACCATAAGCTGGAGGGGGAATTTCAGTGTGGTGCATTTTTGGCGGTGTCTCAAAAGCCAAATATGCCAAAACTTCTGCATAGTTTATTAGCCCAACTTGGGTGTGGACAATATTATCATGACTGTGAGCTAAATGTTCTTCTCGACCAAGTCAGAGAAAATCTAAAAAATAAGAGGTACTTATTCTTAGTTTGTATATTGGTGTAGTTTAGATGTGCCTCTGATACTTGGATACTTAGATTTCCTTAAATGATTTAATATTATGTTCTTCTATACGAGAATCAATGTTAATTTGATAACAAATATTTTTCGTCTACCTTCAACCTGTTGAAATATTTGATATTTTGTGTTAATTTACTTACCGCTGTACTGATATTCTTGCAGGTACTTGGTTATTATCGATGATCTATGGGATGTATCAGCATGGAATATTATTAAATGTGCTTTCCCAGAAAATAATCTTGGTAGTAGATTAATAGTAACTACAAGAATCAAGACTGTGGCTGGGGCATGTTGTTTTGGTTACCATGAGCACATTCTTGAAATGAAACCTCTTAGTGAAGAAGACTCAAGGAAATTGTTTTTTGGTAGGATATTTTGCTCTGAAGAAGCTTGTCCAGGTCAACTCAGAGATGTTTCAGTTGAGATTCTCAAGAAGTGTGGTGGTTTGCCACTTGCAATCATTTGCATATCCAGCCTATTGGCAAGTGAACGTTCCTACCAAAAGGAGAGGTGGAAACACGTACTGAATTCATTGGGGTCTGTGTCAGGCACAAATCTCACCTTGGAAGCCATGAGACAGATCTTGAACCTTAGCTACAAAAATCTTCCTCACCACCTCAAGACATGCTTCTTGTATCTTGGTATGTTTCTGGAGGACTCTGAAATATATAGGCATGAGTTGGTAAGCCTATGGGTTTCTGAAGGCTTTGTTAGTAAAGCACATGGACAAAATCAAAAACAGATTGCGATAAGTTATTTTAATGAGCTTGTCAACATGAGTCTTATTCAACCTGCACAGGTTGACATGCATGGGTCAGTGTTAACTTGCAAAGTACATGATATGTTGTTGGATCTTATCCTGTACAAGTCCGCGGAAGAGAATTTTATCACTGTAGTAGACAACCTAGAGGCCATTACAGGACAGCTTCAAAAGCCCCGTCGGATGCTCTTCAACTTGGATGGTGCGACATTGCCAAGGGACGTTAATATGTCACAAGTGCGATCATTTGCAAACTGGAGAGGCTCCACGAATATACCTTCATTGGCAGAATTCAAGTATCTTCGAGTTTTTATAGCTGACTTCAGTTCTAGTTCTGTTGATGACAACCGGAAAATCGACCTGACAGGATTGTGTAAGTTATATCAGCTGCGACATATACAGATTGAAGGCTGTGATAACTGCCAGCTACCAACGCAGATTAGAGGGCTGCAAAAGTTGGAAACATTTGATATAGATGGGTCCTGTATCCCAATGGATATTTTTCACCTGCCGTGTTTGTTGTCTCTGCATATTTTTCACCTGCCGTGTTTGTTGCCTGAGGGCATCGGTAAAATGAAATATCTACAGCGTCTGAGATGGTTTGACACGCTGCACACCTCAATCGACAGTATCAAGGGCCTAGGAGAGCTCACCAATCTGAGACTTCTGTACCTCAGAACCGGTTTTTCTGAAGATGTGGACATGGATGTTCTAAACTCTTCTTTGGCGAAACTTTGTAACCTCGAGTCCCTGAACGTATTTTCACCTGATTCTTGGATACCTGAGGCACTAACCTTGTCGCCTCCTCCCCCCAACCTCATGGGACTCTCCATGATGCGAATATCCCGGGTCCCAAACTGGATTGAGGAACTCCATAATCTCCAGAGCTTGCATATCACTGTTGATAAGCTAAACAACGATGATGTTGGTATTCTTGCAGGGTTACCCGCTCTCATGGACCTGGAATTAACGTTCAGTAGAGCCCTGGAAGAAACAATTGTCATATATGGGACAGCATTCGCAATCCTGAAGCGGTTTGTTGTCTACTGGACTATCATGCCACAACTGACCTTCGAAGCCGGAGCAATGCCTAAGCTCCAGAGCCTCTCTCTACCTTTGAACGCCAGGGGGTGGAAGAAGGACGAGAGCGCCACACCTACAGGCATCGAGCACTTGTTAGCACTTGAAAGAATCTCTGTGGGGATTGGGAGTGATACAGAATCTGAACAGCGAAGTGCAGAGTCTGCCATTAGGAGCGCTATCAACATGCATCCTGGCCATGCTCACATTAAAATCGACATCCAATGTTACTAACAAACAGTGCGGTTTTTTTCAGCAGCTGGTATGTTCGAATTTCCACCTCCAATCTCCTGACTCCAGTCTGTCTCTTAGTCTCCCAACTTCCAGTTTGGGCTGTAGCTCGCCATAATACTGCACCTTTCTTTTTGTTGTAGCAAGACTTCCGTAGATTTATGCAGATTAAAAAACTGGAGATGCTTCATTTAAATCGAAAATTCGGAGCTGTACCATCGTTTCTTTCAACATTTGTGTGGTTATGATTTCCCTTATGGACGGGCGTCAAAGCAACTCTTTGCAAATGTCTAGGTCGAATGTCCACAGTAAAATTTGAGGTGCATATAGCTTGAAGTAAATTAGCCCTATATGTTAGCACTGTTTGATTAACTTGGCAACACACGAGCAATTTAGAGAGTTCAACCATTCTCATAGACACACTGATTTTCAGGGAAGTCAATGATTATTTTCTATGGAGCAACAAGATGAGGTACGCCACGGAAGATTGAGGTGTCTCCAACATTTATGTCGTATCCTTCCTGAAGGCACCGCCTTGGAGTCCACGGTTCGTTATATGCGGCTTCATCTCTTCGTGGTAGTGTGCTAGGGGTGGTGTTGCTGCGCTCAGCGCTTTTGTATCCTGCCTTGGGTGTGTGTGGTGTTGGCGTGCGTTTGTATTGGATGATGTGGATCTTTGCTTTATATATAAAGTGGGGCGAAAGCCTTTTTCGGCTATTGTAGTGGATGGAGATGGATAACTGCATTTTCTCCCTGTTGGGAATATCGAGCTATCACTTTGCTTTGTTCTGCTAGATATCTCGACGAACTATTTCTCCTTTGTCTCCAAGATTATGCACGATTATGCTCTGCTTGGGTTCTTGGTTCTTGTTGTGTGTGTACGTTTGCTTCTTGCATCAAACGTATTCAACTGAACATTTATTCCTTGTACTGTTTGCATTTCTTAAAAGGACAGTTTATATGTTGTATTTCGTGGCAGTGATTCTTATGCAATATCGTGTTGGATCACTGATTGTTCTATCTACGGAAGGCATACAAAATAATTTCAACAGTTTCTTTTGGACATGGACATGGATGCTGTGTAGACACTAGACAGAGCACGCATGTTTCCTACAGGGAGCAGTAGCAGAGCATGCAGGGGAAAGTTTCTGAATATGTTCTGTGGACAGACTCAACCAACCTGAATAATGGATGCAGTAGCGGATTGTATGATGACTTGCTGAGGTGAATGGACGGCTGCCGCCTGCCGGTCTCGGTGCCAGGAACCGAATCGACGAAGAAACCGGCTCCACGCTCAGCCTGCGATGACCTTCGCCGGAGCTTCTCAGGGTCGGTATGAGCCATCTGCCATCATCTCCGTTGCCGGTTGATGAGTAGCAAAATGCATCGAACCATAGGAATGGAGACGCTGTTGGGACGGTCCATCATGGCCGAAGATGGACCTTCCTGGCATCGCCGCGCCGCCGTCACGGACTCCACGCGCTCGGCTGTCGGCTGTTCAACCTCCGGCGCACCTCCGCCCCAATAGTCATTTCTCCGTTAGATGGAGTTTCTTGCAGCCAGACCCACAGACGGATGATTACAGATCCTACGGATTCTAATTAGCTGGCATCTTTTGGTGGGAGATTATGGATTTATGGTGCAGAAGAGGGTCAATCCCTGTGAAATTCAAGAGGGGAGCTTAATTAGTGAGCTCAGTAGGATGCCCGTACGTGTCCAGAATTACCGTTTTCCTCTCCGTGGATGGAGCATGCATTTTCAGAGGCCGACGCGTCGGCAGGATAGGAGTGTTATTTTCACGGCATACATGTTCTTGTTTAACTGTAATGATACTCTGGTGGCCGAGATTGAGATTCACGCTTTGATGCAAGGTATGGCATTGACCAAACAACACTGAAGGTCATTGTGCAGTCTGATTCCTCCAACACAGAAGGCATCATCATTGTGCAGTCTGATTCCTCGGCAGCATTGGCTTGGTGATAATCTGGATCGCTGTGCGTATGGTCATCTAGTTGCTGAGATAAGGTTCTTGATGATTGATAGGAAGTTTATTTCCTGGAAAATTTCCCATGAACAAAATAGGGTAGCAGATCGTTTGGCTATTATAGTCCATCTGAATGTACTTCTGTTGTATGGCTACAACGTGGTTCTCTGTGTATTGAGGCACTACAACCACTAGACTGTAACCCTATCATTATGGAATGTAACTCTTATTTACCACGCAAAAAAAGGAATAATCGTTTTCCTTACCATGCGCGTCTACTGTGGTGGTGACAGGCGGCGCGCGAGCAAGTGGAGGAGTGGGTGACGATGACATGTACCTAGGGTAGGGTAATAGGCCTGACCTGGACACCCTTCCCAAGGACACTGCCCTAGAGTCAAATGCATTCAAAGAATAGAGGCATCTACCAACTGAAATCACCTTAGAGTGCAACCCACTCGACCAACAATTCCACTCGGATAACCCAATTCCATTCGACCAGGATATAATCATTCGACCATACCAGAAACCACTCGGAGTACAGAAGATCTAAAGTCACTCAGGATGGCAACGGTCAGTCATTCACTCTGTAGTCTTAATGATCATTTATATGTCTTTATTATAGGCGTTACCAGTAACGTCTCACCTTAATGTACATTGAACCCCTTGTAACGTGGGCTGGCTGGGATCCTGGCGCACTCTATATAAGCCACCCCCTCCACTGGCACAAGGGTTCGCACCCCTGTAACTTCACGCATAATCCAATCGACCAAGCCTCCGGGCACCGACGTAGGGCTTTTACTTCCTCCACGAAGGGCCTGAACTCGTAAACCTTGCGTGCACAACCTCATCGTAGCTAGGATCTTGCCTCCTCCTACGTACCCCCTGTTCTACTGTCGGACTTAGTACCACGACAGTTGGCGCCCACCGTGGGGCTGGTGTCTTAGCGACTTCGGTGAGGTTGCAATTTTTCTGATCTCCATCATCATGGTTTCTGGTGGCGGTTTGGCTGAAGGCCACGAGATCCGTCTTGGCGCGCTCACTTTCATCACCGACGACTCCGCCTGGCTCCAGGAGGCCCCCCTCGACATCGAGATGCTCACCGTCCGCGAGGAGACGCACTTTCGTGCATGCCTCCGCGGCGTCCTTTTGCGGCAGCCGTCGACTCGGTATCGGTCGGCTCCCGCAGCGTCTTCGCTCCCCACTGCTCGTCATCGCAAGCGATCAGGTCCATCGCGGCTTCAGCGGTGGGTAAAGGATGCGGTGGCTCGTCAGTCGGCCACCCCTCAAGTCGCGGAATCGAGCCCGACGAGTCTCTCTACGGGCTATTCGACTGGCTCCATCGAGACCCTGTCCGAGTGCGACAGCAGTGACCCTGCAGCAGAAGTCCTCATGGTCGACATGCCGCGCAGCCCGCCTAGTTTCTGTCGCAGCGACGGTGGTGAAGGCGGCGGCGATCCGTCACGTGTTCACGAGGAATACCATCCTGAAGCCCTCACTACGCAGCAGAGGGATGAGCTGCATCGTCGTAATGTGGAGGCGCTCCACACTCCCATCATCGGAGAAACCTCCGAGGCTCGGGCCTTGTAGGCTGTGCGTCTGGCCACTTTGGCTGAGCGCACACGTCTGGAGAACCTTCAACATTCACTCGACGAACGCGCCCGTCGACTTTCCCCGAATCTAGTCGGCGGCAGTTGTTTCCGCCTGAACCTCAGGTATATCGCACTCTGATCCAGGATCTTACAGCTGCAGCCCGTAGAGTCGATTCAGCCGTCCCAAGCAGAGGCTGGAAGAGGTTTGATGAAGATCCAGGCGCTGCTCTGAGCAGCCGGTGAGCAGAACACAACAGTTTCCCAAACGCACAACAGGATCCATAGCCGGTCCGTGGTGGCAGACACAGTGCAGTCGGTGAAGGAAATATGCCCTAGAGGCAATAATAAAGTTATTATTTATTTCCTCATATCATGATAAATGTTTATTATTCATGCTAGAATTGTATTAACCGGAAACATAATACATGTGTGAATACATAGAAAAACATAGTGTCACTAGTATGCCTCTACTTGACTAGCTCGTTAATCGAAGATGGTTGAGTTTCCTAGCCATGGACATGTGTTGTCATTTGATTAACGGGATCCCATCATTAGGAGAATGATGTGATTGACTTGACCCATTCCGTTAGCTTAGCACTTGATAGTTTAGTATGTTGCTATTGCTTTCTTCATGACTTATACATGTTCCTATTACTATGAGATTATGCAACTCCCATTTACCGGAGGAACACTTTGTGTGCTACCAAACGTCACAACGTAACTGGGTGATTATAAAGGTGCTCTACAGGTGTCACCGAAGGTACTTGTTGAGTTGGCGTATTTCGAGATTAGGATTTGTCACTCCGATTGTCGGAGAGGTATCTCTGGGCCCTCTCGGTAATGCACATCACTATAAGCCTTGCAAGTAATGTGACTAATGAGTTAGTTGCGGGATGATGCATTACATAACGAGTAAAGAGACTTGCCAGTAACAAGATTGAACTAGGTATTGAGATACCGACGAACGAATCTCGGGCAAGTAACATACCGATGACAAAGGGAACAACGTATGTTGTTATGCGGTTTGACCGATAAAGATCTTCGTAGAATATGTGGGAGCCAATATGAGCATCCAGGTTCCGCTATTGGTTATTGACCGGAGACGTGTCTCGGTCATGTCTACATAGTTCTAAACCCATAGGGTCCGCACGCTTAAAGTTTGGTGACGATCGGTATTATGAGTTTTTGTGTTTTGATGTACCGAAGGTAGTTTAGAGTCCCGGATATGATCACGGACATGACGAGGAGTCTCGAAATGGCCGAGACGTAAAGATCGATATATTGGATGACTATGTTCGAACACCGGAAGTGTTTCGGGAGGTTTCAGACATTTACCGGAGTACCGGAAGGTTACCGGAACCCCCCGGGAGTATATTGGGCCTAATGGGCCTTAGTGGGAGAAGAGGAGGGGCGGCCAGGGCAGCCGCGCGCCCCCTCCCCCTCTAGTCCGAATTGGACAAGGAGGGGGGGGGGCGGTGCCCCCCTTTTTCCTTCTCCTCCTCTCTCCCTTCCTTCCCTTCTCCTACTCCAACAAGGAAAGGAGGAGTCCTACTCCCGGTGGGAGTAGGACTCCCCCCTTGGCGCGCCCTCCTTGGCCGGCCGCCTCTCCCCCCTTTCTCCTTTATATACGGGGGCAGGGGGGCACCTCTAGACACACAAGTTGATCTGTTGATCTCTCCCAGCCGTGTGCGGTGCCCCCCTCCACCATATTCCACCTCGGTCATATCGTAGCGGTGCTTAGGCGAAGCCCTGCGTCGGTAGCAACATCATCACCGTCATCACGCCATCGTGCTGAAGGAACACTCCCATGAAGCTCTGCTGGATCGGAGTTCGCGGGACGTCATCGAGCTGAACGTGTGCTGAACTCGGAGGTGCCGTACGTTCGGTACTTGGATCGGTCGGATCGTGAAGACGTACGACTACAACATCAGCGTTGTGCTAACGCTTCCGCTTTCGGTCTACGAGGGTACGTGGACACACTCTCCCCTCTCGTTGCTATGCATCACCATGATCTTGCGTGTGCGTAGGATTTTTTTTGAAATTACTACGTTCACCAACAGTGGTATCCGAGCCAGGTTTATGCGTAGATGTTATTGTTGGAAATATGCCCTAGAGGCAATAATAAATGGTTATTATTATATTTCTTTGTTCATGGTAATTGTCTATTGTTCATGCTATAATTGTATTGTCCGGAAATCGTAATACATGTGTGAATACATAGACCACAACGTGTCCCTAGTAAGCCTCTAGTTGACTAGCTCGTTGATCAACAGATAGTCATGGTTTCCTGACTATGGACATTGGATGTCATTGATAACGGGATCACATCATTAGGAGAATGATGTGATGGACAAGACCCAATCCTAAGCATAGCATAAAAGATCGTGTAGTTTCGTTTGCTAGAGCTTTTCCAATGTCAAGTATCTTTTCCTTAGACCATGAGATCGTGCAACTCCCGGATACCGTAGGAGTGCTTTGGGTGTGCCAAACGTCACAACGTAACTGGGTGACTATAAAGGTGCACTACGGGTATCTCCGAAAGTGTCTGTTGGGTTGGCACGGATCGAGACTGGGATTTGTCACTCCGTGTGACGGAGAAGTATCTCTGGGCCCACTCGGTAATGCATCATCATAATGAGCTCAATGTGACTAAGGCGTTAGTCACGGGATCATGCATTGCGGTACGAGTAAAGAGACTTGCCGGTAACGAGATTGAACAAGGTATTGGGATACCGACGATCGAATCTCGGGCAAGTAACATACCGATTGACAAAGGGAATTGCATACGGGATTGATTGAATCCTCGACACCGTGGTTCATCCGATGAGATCATCGTGGAACATGTGGGAGCCAACATGGGTATCCAGATCCCGCTGTTGGTTATTGACCGGAGAGGCGTCTCGGTCATGTCTGCATGTCTCCCGAACCCGTAGGGTCTACACACTTAAGGTTCGGTGACGCTAGGGTTGTAGAGATATATGTATGCGGAAACCCGAAAGTTGTTCGGAGTCCCGGATGAGATCCCGGACGTCACGAGAGGTTCCGGAATGGTCCGGAGGTGAAGAATTATATATAGGAAGTCCAGTTTCGGCCACCGGGAAAGTTTCGGGGGTTACCGGTATTGTACCGGGACCACCGGAAGGGTCCCGGGGGTCCACCGGGTGGGGCCTGTTGGGAATCGTAGCATAATTTAAAATTTTCCTACGCTCACCAAGATGCATCTATGGAGTCTACTAGCAACGAGGGGAAAGGAGTGGATCTACATACCCTTGTAGATCGCGAGCGGAAGCGTTCCAATGAACGTGGATGACGGAGTCGTACTCGCCGTGATCCAAATCACCGATGACCGAGTGTCGAACGGACGGCACCTCCGCGTTCAACACACGTACGGTGCAGCGACGTCTCCTCCTTCTTGATCCAGCAAGGGGGAAGGAGAGGTTGATGGAGATCCAACAGCACGACGGCGTGGTGGTGGATGTAGCGGGTCTCCGGCAGGGCTTCGCCGAGCTTCTGCGAGAGAGAGAGAGGTGTTGCAGGGGAGGAGGGAGGCGCCCAAGGCTTAGATCTTGCTGCCCTCCCTTCCCCCCACTATATATAGGGCCAAGGGAGAGGGGGGGGCGCAGCCTTGCCCCTTCCTTCAAGGAAGGGTGCGGCCAGGGGGGAGTCCTTCCCCCCCAAGGCACCTCGGAGGTGCCTTCCCCCTTTAGGACTCTCCCTTCTTTCTTATCTCTTGCGCATGGGCCTCTTGGGGCTGGTGCCCTTGGCCCATATAGGCCAAGGCGCACCCCTTACAGCCCATGTGGCCCCCCGGGGCTGGTGGACCCTCGGACCCCTTTCGGCACTCCCGGTACAATACCGATAAAGCGCGAAACTTTTCCGGCGACCAAAATAAGACTTCCCATATATAAATCTTTACCTCCGGACCATTCCGGAACCTCTCGTGACGTCCGGGATCTCATCCGGGACTCCGAACAACTTTCGGGTTTCCGCATACATATATCTCTACAACCCTAGCGTCACCGGACCTTAAGTGTGTAGACCCTACGGGTTCGGGAGACATGCAGACATGACCGAGACGCCTCTCCGGTCAATAACCAACAGCGGGATCTGGATACCCATGTTGGCTCCCACATGTTCCACGATGATATCATCGGGTGAACCACGGTGTCGAGGATTCAATCAATCCGTATGCAATTCCCTTTGTCAATCGGTATGTTACTTGCCCGAGATTCGATCGTCGGTATCCCAATACCTAGTTCAATCTCGTTACTGGCAAGTCTCTTTACTCGTACCGTAATGCATGATCCCGTGACTAACGCCTTAGTCACATTGAGCTCATTATGATGATGCATTACCGAGTGGGCCCAGAGATACCTCTCCGTTTACACGGAGTGACAAATCCCAGTCTCGATCCGTGCCAACCCAACAGACACTTTCGGAGATACCCGTAATGCACCTTTATAGTCACCCAGTTACGTTGTGACGTTTGGCACACCCAAAGCACTCATACGGTATCCGGGAGTTGCACGATCTCATGGTCTAAGGAAAAGATACTTGACATTGGAAAAGCTCTAGCAAACGAAACTACACGATCTTTTATGCTATGCTTAAGTTGGGTCTTGTCCATCACATCATTCTCCTAATGATGTGATCCCGTTATCAATGACATCCAATGTCCATAGTCAGGAAACCATGACTATCTGTTGATCAACGAGCTAGTCAACTAGAGGCTTACTAGGGACAGGTTGTGGTCTATGTATTCACACATGTATTATGATTTCCGGACAATACAATTATAGCACGAATAATAGACTATTATCATGAACACAGAAATATAATAATAACCATTTATTATTGCCTCTAGGGCATATTTCCAACAATTGCCCTTGCGAAGGAGCCCAGGTTTCACAGGAAGACCAGGCATATCAAGCGTCGCTTCAACTCCATTCGTGAAAGTGTTCAAAATGGAGACATAGATATTTGTAAAGTACATACGGACCTGAATGTAGCAGATCCGTTGACTAAACCTCTCCCTAGGGCAAAACATGATCAACACCAGGACGCAATGGGTGTTCGATTCATCACAATGTAACTAGATTATTGACTCTAGTGCAAGTGGGAGACTGTTGGAAATATGCCCTAGAGGCAATAATAAATGGTTATTATTATATTTCTTTGTTCATGATAATCGTCTATTGTTCATGCTATAATTGTATTGTCCGGAAATCGTAATACATGTGTGAACACATAGACCACAACGTGTCCCTAGTAAGCCTCTAGTTGACTAGCTCGTTGATCAACAGATAGTCATGGTTTCCTGACTATGGACATTGGATGTCATTGATAACGGGATCACATCATTAGGAGAATGATGTGATGGACAAGACCCAATCCTAAGCATAGCATAAAAGATCGTGTAGTTTCGTTTGCTAGAGCTTTTTCAATGTCAAGTATCTTTTCCTTAGACCATGAGATCGTGCAACTCCCGGATACCGTAGGAGTGCTTTGGGTGTGCCAAACGTCACAACGTAACTGGGTGACTATAAAGGTGCACTACGGGTATCTCCGAAAGTGTCTGTTGGGTTGGCACGGATCGAGACTGGGATTTGTCACTCCGTGTGACGGAGAGGTATCTCTGGGCCCACTCGGTAATGCATCATCATAATGAGCTCAATGTGACTAAGGCGTTAGTCACGGGATCATGCATTGCGGTACGAGTAAAGAGACTTGCCGGTAACGAGATTGAACAAGGTATTGGGATACCGACGATCGAATCTCGGGCAAGTAACATACCGATTGACAAAGGGAATTGCATACGGATTGATTGAATCCTCGACACCGTGGTTCATCCGATGAGATCATCGTGGAACATGTGGGAGCCAACATGGGTATCCAGATCCCACTGTTGGTTATTGACCGGAGAGGCATCTCGGTCATGTCTGCATGTCTCCCGAACCCGTAGGGTCTACACACTTAAGGTTCGGTGACACTAGGGTTGTAGAGATATATGTATGAGGAAACCCGAAAGTTGTTCGGAGTCCCGGATGATATCCCGGACGTCACGAGAGGTTCCGGAATGGTCCGGAGGTGAAGAATTATATATAGGAAGTCAAGTTTCGGCCACCGGGAAAGTTTCGGGGGTTACCGGTATTGTACCGGGACCACCGGAAGGGTCCCGGGGGTCCACCGGGTGGGGCCACCTATCCCGGAGGGCCCCGTGGGCTGAAAGTGGAAGGGAACCAGCCCTTAGTGGGCTGGGGTGCCCCCCTTGGGCCTCCCCCCATGCGCCTAGGGTTGGGAACCCTAGGGGAGGGGGAGCTTCCCCCTTGCCTTGGGGGGCAAGGCAACCCCTTCCCCCCTTGGCCGCCGCCCCCCCTTGGAGATCCCATCTCCCAGGGCTGGCGCACCCCCCCAGGGGCCTATATAAAGGGGGGGGGGGGAGGGAGGGCAGGAGGACACAGCCTTGGGCGCCTCCCTCCTCCCCTGCAACACCTCTCTCTCTCTCTCTCTCTCGCAGAAGCTCGGCGAAGCCCTGCCGGAGACCCGCTACATCCACCACCACGCCGTCGTGCTGTTGGATCTCCATCAACCTCTCCTTCCCCCTTGCTGGATCAAGAAGGAGGAGACATCGCTGCACCGTACGTGTGTTGAACGCGGAGGTGCCGTCCGTTCGGCACTCGGTCATCGGTGATTTGGATCACGGCGAGTACGACTCCGTCATCCACGTTCATTGGAACGCTTCCGCTCGCGATCTACAAGGGTATGTAGATGCACTCCCTTCCCCTCGTTGCTAGTATACTCCATAGATGCATCTTGGTGAACGTAGGAAAATTTTAAAATTATGCTACGATTCCCAGCAGTGGCATCATGAGCCAGGCCTATGCGTAGTTACTATGCACGAGTAGAACACAAAGCAGTCGTGGGCGTTGAGTTTGCCAATTCTTCTTGCCGCTACTAGCCGTTTCTTGTTTCGGCGGCATTGTAGGATGAAGCGGCCCGGACCGACCTGACACGTACACTTACGTGAGACAGGTTCCACCGACTGACATGCACTAGATTCATAAGGTGGCTAGCGGGTGTCTGTCTCTCCTACTTTAGTCGGAACGGATTCGATGAAAGGGTCCTTATGAAGGGTAAATAGAAATTGGCAAATCACGTTGTGGTCATACGTAGGTAAGAAACGTTCTTGCTAGAAACCTACAAACCACGTAAAAACTTGCAACAACAATTAGAGGACGTCTAACTTGTTTTTGCAGCAAGTGCTATGTGATATGATATGGCCAGAAGATGTGATGAATGATATATGTGATGTATGAGATTGATCATATTCTTGTAATAGGAATCACGACTTGCATGTCGATGAGTATGACAACCGGCAGGAGCCACATGAGTTGTCTTTATTATTTTGTATGACCTGCGTGTCATTGAATAACACCATGTAAATTACTTTACTTTGTTGCTAAACGGGTTAGCCATAGAAGTAGAAGTAATCGTTGGCGTGACGACTTCATGAAGACACAATGATGGAGATCATGATGATGGAGATCATGGTGTCATGCCGGTGACGAAGATGATCATGGTGCCCCGAAGATGGAGATCAAAGGAGCATGATGATATTGGCCATATCATGTCACTATTTGATTGCATGTGATGTTTATCATGTTTTTGCATCTTATTTGCTTAGAACGACGGTAGCAAGTAGGATGATCCCTTATAATAATTTCAAGAAAAGTGTTCACCCTAACTGTGCACCGTTGCGAAGGTTCGTTGTTTCGAAGCACCACGTGATGATCGGGTGTGATAGATTCTAACGTTCGAATACAACGGGTGTTGACGAGCCTAGCATGTACAGACATGGCCTCGGAACACACGCAATACACTTAGGTTGACTTGACGAGCCTAGCATGTACAGACATGGCCTCGGAACATGGAGGACCGAAAGGTCGAGCATGAGTCGTATAGAAGATACGATCAACATGGAGATGTTCACCGATCTTGACTAGTCCGTCTCACGTGATGATCGGACACGGCCTAGTTAAACTCGGATCATGTTTCACTTAGATGACGAGAGGGATCTCTATCTGAGTGGGAGTTCATTAAATAATTTGATTAGATGAACTCAATTATCATGAACTTAGTCTAAAATCTTTACACTATGTCTTGTAGGTCAAATGGCCAACGTTGTCCTCAATTTCAACGCGTTCCTAGAGAAAACCAAGCTGAAAGATGATGGCAACAACTATACGGACTGGGTCCGGAACCTGAGGCTCATCCTCATAGTAGCCAAGAAAGATTATGTCTTAGAAGCACCGCTAGGTGATGCACCAATCCCACAGAACCAAGACGTTATGAACGCTTGTCAATCACGTGCTGATGATTACTCCCTCGTTCAGTGCGGCATGCTTTACAGCTTAGAACCGGGTCTCCAAAAGCGTTTTGAGAAACATGGAGCATATGAGATGTTCGAGGAGCTGAAACTGGTTTTTCAAGCTCATGCCCGGGTCGAGAGATATGATGTCTCCGACAAGTTCTTCAGCTGTAAAATGGAGGAGAACAGTTCTGTTAGTGAGCACATACTCAGAATGTCTGGGTTGCACAACCGCTTGTCTCAGCTGGGAGTTAATCTCCCGGATGACGCGGTCATTGACAGAATCCTCCAGTCGCTTCCACCAAGCTACAAGAGCTTTGTGATGAACTACAATATGCAGGGGATGGAAAAGACCATTCCCGAGGTATATTCAATGCTGAAATCAGCGGAAGGGGAGATCAGAAAAGAACATCAAGTGTTGATGGTGAATAAAACCACTAAGTTCAAGAAGGGCAAGGGTAAGAAGAACTTCAAGAAGGACGGCAAGGGAGTTGCCGCGCCCGGTAAACCAGTTACTGGGAAGAAGTCAAAGAATGGACCCAAGCCTGAAACTGAGTGCTTTTATTGCAAGGGAAGTGGTCACTGGAAGCGGAACTGCCCCAAATACTTAGCGGAAAAGAAGGCCGGCAACACCAAAGGTATATGTGATATACATGTAATTGATGTGTACCTTACCAGTACTCGTAGTAGCTCCTGGGTATTTGATACCGGTGCGGTTGCTCATATTTGTAACTCAAAACAGGAACTACGGAATAAAAGGAGACTGGCGAAGGACGAGGTGACGATGCGCGTCGGAAATGGTTCCAAGGTCGATGTGATCGCCGTCGGCACGCTACCTCTGCATCTACCCACGGGATTAGTTTTAAACCTCAATAATTGTTATTTAGTGCCAGCTTTGAGCATGAACATTGTATCTGGATCTCGTTTAATTCGAGATGGCTACTCATTTAAATCCGAGAATAATGGTTGTTCTATTTATTTGAGAGATATGTTTTATGGTCATGCCCCGCTGGTCAATGGTTTATTTTTGATGAATCTCGAACATGATGTTACACATGTTCATAGTGTGAATACCAAAAGATGTAAAGTTGATAACGATAGTCCCACATACTTGTGGCACTGCCGCCTTGGTCACATTGGTGTCAAGCGCATGAAGAAGCTCCATGCAGATGGACTTTTGGAGTCTCTTGATTACGAATCATTTGACACGTGCGAACCATGCCTCATGGGTAAGATGTGTTGGAAATATGCCCTAGAGGCAATAATAAATAGGTTATTATTATATTTCCTTGTTCATGATAATCGTTTATTATCCATGCTAGAATTGTATTGATAGGAAACTCAGATACATGTGTGGATACATAGACAACACCATGTCCCTAGTAAGCCTCTAGTTGACTAGCTCGTTGATCAATAGATGGTTACGGTTTCCTGACCATGGACATTGGATGTCGTTGATAACGGGATCACATCATTAGGAGAATGATGTGATGGACAAGACCCAATCCTAAGCCTAGCACAAGATCGTGTAGTTCGTTTGCTCAGAGCTTTTCTAATGTCAAGTATCACTTCCTTAGACCATGAGATTGTGCAACTCCCGGATACCGTAGGAATGCTTTGGGTGTGCCAAACGTCACAACGTAACTGGGTGGCTATAAAGGTGCACTACGGGTATCTCCGAAAGTGTCTGTTGGGTTGGCACGAATCGAGACTGGGATTTGTCACTCCGTGTAAACGGAGAGGTATCTCTGGGCCCACTCGGTAGGACATCATCATAATGTGCACACTGTGACCAAGGAGTTGATCACGGGATGATGTGAGTTACGGAACGAGTAAAGAGACTTGCCGGTAACGAGATTGAACAAGGTATAGGGATACCGACGATCGAATCTCGGGCAAGTAACATACCGTTAGACAAAGGGAATTGAATACGGGATTGATTGAATCCCCGACATCGTGGTTCATCCGATGAGATCATCGTGGAACATGTGGGAGCCAACATGGGTATCCAGATCCCGCTGTTGGTTATTGACCGGAGAACGTCTCGGTCATGTCTGCATGGTTCCCGAACCCGTAGGGTCTACACGCTTAAGGTTCGATGACGCTAGGGTTATAGGGAAAGCATGTACGTGGTTACCGAATGTTGTTCGGAGTCCCGGATGAGATCCCGGACGTCACGAGGAGTTCCGGAATGGTCCGGAGGTAAAGATTTATATATGGGAAGTCCTGTTTTGGTCACCGGAAAAGTTTCGGGTGAAATCGGTAATGTACCGGGACCACCGGGAGGGTCCCGGGGGTCCACCAAGTGGGGCCACCAGCCCCAGAAGGCTGCGTGGGCCAAGTGTGGGAGGGGACCAGCCCCAGGTGGGCTGGTGCGCCCCCCACCAAGGCCCAAGGCGCATGGGAGAGTGGGAGGGAGCAAACCCTAGGTCCAGATGGGCCTTAGGGCCCATCTAGTGGGGCGCCTCCCCCTCTCCTCCCCTTGGCCGCCCCCCTTGATGGGATCTAGGGCTGGCCGCCTCCTCTTGGGGGTGGAAACCCTAAGGGGGGCGCAGCCCTCTTCCCCCCTATATATACTTGAGGTTTGGGCTGCCATACAGACACGAGAAAGTCTCCTTTTGGTGATGCCCTACCCCTCTCCCTCCTCCTCCTCTCCCGCGGTGCTTGGCGAAGCCCTGCGGGATTGCCACGCTCCTCCACCACCACCATGCCGTCGTGTTGCTGCTGGATGGAGTCTTCCCCAACCTCTCCCTCTCTCCTTGCTGGATCAAGGCGTGGGAGACGTCACCGGGCTGCACGTGTGTTGAACGCGGAGGCACCGTTCTTTCGGTGCTTAGATCGGAATCAACCGCGATCTGAATCGCTACGAGTACGACTCCCTCATCCGCGTTCTTGCAACGCTTCCGCATCGCGATCTACAAGGGTATGTAGATTCACTCCCCCTCCCCTCGTTGCTAGATTACTCCATAGATTGATCTTGGTGATGCGTAGAAAATTTTGAATTTCTGCTACGTTCTCCAACAGTGGCATCATGAGCCAGGTCTATGCGTAGTTTCTATGCACGAGTAGAACACAAAGAAGTTGTGGGCGTCGATGTTGTCAATTCTTCTTGCCGCTACTAGTCTTATCTTGTTTCGGCGGCATTGTGGGATGAAGCGGCCCGGACCGACCTTACACGTACGCTTACGTGAGACAGGTTCCACCGACTGACATGCACTAGTTGCATAAGGTGGCTAGCGGGTGTCTGTCTCTCCCACTTTAGTCGGAACGGATTCGATGAAAAGGGTCCTTATGAAGGGTAAATAGAAATTGGCATATCACGTTGTGGTCTTACGTAGGTAAGAAACGTTCTTGCTAGAAACCTATACAAACCACGTAAAAACTTGCAACAACAATTAGAGGACGTCTAACTTGTTTTTGCAGCAAGTGCTATGTGATGTGATATGGCCAGAAGATATGATGAATGATATATGTGATGTATGAGATTGATCATATTCTTGTAATAGGGATCACGACTTGCATGTCGATGAGTATGACAACCGGCAGGAGCCATAGGAGTTGTCTTTATTTTTTGTATGACCTGCGTGTCATTGAATAATGCCATGTAAGTTACTTTACTTTATTGCTAAGTGCGTTAGCCATAGAAGTAGAAGTAACCGTTGGCGTGACAACTTCAAGAAGACACAATGATGGAGATCATGATGATGGAGATCATGGTGTCATGCCGGTGACAAAGATGATCATGGTGCCCCGAAGATGGAGATCAAAGGAGCATAATGATATTGGCCATATCATGTCACTATTTGATTGCATGTGATGTTTATCATGTTTTTGCATCTTATTTGCTTAGAACGACGGTAGCAAGTAGGATGATCCCTTATAATAATTTCAAGAAAGTGTTCACCCTAACTGTGCACCGTTGCGAAGGTTCGTCGTTTCGAAGCACCACGTGATGATCGGGTGTGATAGATTCTTACGTTCGAATACAACGGGTGTTGACGAGCCTAGCATGTACAGACATGGCCTCAGAACACACGCAATACACTTAGGTTGACTTGACGAGCCTAGCATGTACAGACATGGCCTCGGAACACGGAGGACCGAAAGGTCGAGCATGAGTCGTATAGAAGATACGATCAACATGGAGATGTTCACCGATCTTGACTAGTCCGTCTCACGTGATGATCGGACACGGCCTAGTTGAGTTCGGATCATGTTTCACTTAGATGACTAGAGGGATGTCTATCTGAGTGGGAGTTCATTAAATAATTTGATTATATGAACTTAATTATCATGAACTTAGTCTAAATCTTTACACTATGTATTGTAGATCAAATGGCCCACGTTGTCCTCAATTTCAACGCGTTCCTAGAGAAAACCAAGCTGAAAGATGATGGCAGCAACTATACGGACTGGGTCCGGAACCTGAGGATCATCCTCATAGCAGCCAAGAAATATTATGTCTTAGAAGCACCGCTAGGTGAAGCACCAATCCCTGAGAACCAAGACGTTATGAACGCTTGGCAGCAGCGTGCTGATGATTACTCCCTCGTTCAGTGCGGCATGCTTTACAGCTTAGAACCGGGTCTCCAAAAGCGTTTTGAGAAACATGGAGCATATGAGATGTTCGAGGAGCTGAAACTAGTTTTTCAAGCTCATGCCCGGGTCGAGAGATATGATGTCTCCGACAAGTTCTTCAGCTGTAAAATGGAGGAGAACAGTTCTGTTAGTGAGCACATACTCAGAATGTCTGGGTTGCACAACCGCTTGTCTCAGCTGGGAGTTAATCTCCCGGATGACGCGGTCATTGACAGAATCCTCCAGTCGCTTCCACCAAGCTACAAGAGCTTTGTGATGAACTACAATATGCAGGGGATGGAAAAGACCATTCCTGAGGTATATTCAATGCTGAAATCAGCGGAAGGGGAGATCAGAAAAGAACATCAAGTGTTGATGGTGAATAAAACCACCAAGTTCAAGAAGGGCAAGGGTAAGAAGAACTTCAAGAAGGACGGCAAGGGAGTTGCCGCGCCCGGTAAACCAGTTACTGGGAAGAAGTCAAAGAATGGACCCAAGCCCGGGACTGAGTGCTTTTATTGCAAGGGAAGTGGTCACTGGAAGCGGAACTGCCCCAAATATTTAGCGGACAAGAAGAAGGCCGGCAACACCCAAGGTATATGTGATATACAAGTAATTGATGTGTACCTTACCAGTACTCGTAGTAGCTCCTGGGTATTTGATACCGGTGCGGTTGCTCATATTTGTAACTCAAAGCAGGAACTACGGAATAAACGGAGATTGGCAAAGGACGAGGTGACGATGCGCGTCGGGAATGGTTCCAAGGTCGATGTGATCGCCGTCGGCACGCTACCTCTGCATCTGCCCACGGGATTAGTTTTAAACCTCAATAATTGTTATTTAGTGCCAGCTTTGAGCATGAACATTGTGTCTGGATCTCGTTTAATTCGAGATGGCTACTCATTTAAATCCGAGAATAATGGTTGTTCTATTTATTTGAGAGGTATGTTTTATGGTTATGCCCCGCTGGTCAATGGTTTATTTTTGATGAATCTCGAACGTGATGTTACACATGTTCATAGTGTGAATACCAAAAGATGTAAAGTTGATAACGATAGTCCCACATACTTGTGGCACTGCCGCCTTGGTCACATTGGTGTCAAGCTCATGAAGAAGCTCCATGCAGATGGACATTTGGATTCTCTTGATTACGAATCATTTGACACGTGCGAACCATGCCTCATGGGTAAGATGACCAAGACTCCGTTCTCTGGAACAATGGAGCGAGCAACCAACTTATTGGAAATCATACATACCGATGTGTGTGGTCCAATGAGTGTTGAGGCTCGCGGAGGATATCGTTATGTTCTCACTCTCACTGATGACTTAAGTAGATATGGGTATGTCTACCTAATGAAACACAAGTCTGAAACCTTTGAAAAGTTCAAGGAATTTCAGAGTGAGGTTGAGAATCAACGTGACAGGAAAATAAATTTCTTACGATCAGATCGTGGTGGAGAATATTTAAGTCACGAGTTTGGTGCACACTTAAGGAAATGTGGAATAGTTTCACAACTCACGCCGCCTGGAACACCTCAGAGAAATGGTGTGTCTGAACGTCGTAATCGCACTCTATTGGATATGGTGCGATCTATGATGTCTCTTACCGATTTACCGCTCTCATTTTGGGGCTATGCTTTAGAGACTGCCGCATTCACTTTAAATAGGGCTCCGTCGAAATCCGTTGAGACGACACCGTATGAATTATGGTTTGGGAAGAAACCTAAGCTGTCGTTTCTAAAAGTTTGGGGATGCGATGCTTATGTCAAGAAACTTCAACCTGAAAAGCTCGAACCCAAGTCGGAAAAATGCGTCTTCATAGGATACCCTAAGGAAACTATTGGGTATACCTTCTACCTCAGATCCGAGGGCAAGATCTTCGTTGCCAAGAACGGGTCCTTTCTAGAGAATGAGTTTCTCTCGAAAGAATTGAGTGGGAGGAAAGTGGAACTTGATGAGGTGATAGTCACCCCTTCCGAACCGGAAAGTAGCGCAGCGCGGGAAAATGTTCCTGTGGTGCCTACACCGACTGGGGAGGAAGTTAATGATGATGATCATGAAGCTACAGATCAAGTCACTGAACTTCGTAGGTCCACAAGGACACGTTCCGCACCAGAGTGGTACGGCAACCCTGTCCTGGAAATCATGTTGTTAGACAACGGTGAACCTTCGAACTATGAAGAAGCAATGGCGGGCCCGGATTCCGACAAATGGCTAGAAGCCATGAAATCCGAGATAGAATCCATGTATGAAAACAAAGTATGGACTTTGACTGACTTGCCCGATAAGCGGCGAGCCATAGAAAACAAATGGATCTTTAAGAAGAAGACGGACGCAGATGGTAATGTGACCATCTACAAAGCTCGACTTGTCGCTAAGGGTTATCGACAAGTTCAAGGGGTTGACTACGATGAGACTTTCTCACCCGTAGCGAAGCTGAAGTCCGTCCGAATCATGTTAGCAATTGCCGCATACTATGATTATGAGATATGGCAGATGGACGTCAAAACGGCATTCCTTAACGGCTTCCTTAAGGAAGAGTTGTATATGATGCAGCCGGAAGGTTTTGTCGATCCTAAGAATGCTAACAAAGTATGCAAGCTCCAACGCTCAATCTATGGGCTGGTGCAAGCATCTCGGAGTTGGAACATTCGCTTTGATGAGATGATCAAAGCGTTTGGGTTTACACAGACTTATGGAGAAGCTTGTGTTTACAAGAAAGTGAGTGGGAGCTCTGTAGCATTTCTCATATTATATGTGTATGACATACTATTGATGGGAAATGATATAGAATTCTTGGAAAGTATAAAGGCCTATTTGAATAAGTGTTTTTCAATGAAGGACCTTGGAGAAGCTGCTTATATATTAGGCATCAAGATCTATAGAGATAGATCAAGACGCCTCATTGGTCTTTCACAGAGTACATACCTTGACAAGATATTGAAGAAGTTCAGTATGGATCAGTCCAAGAAGGGGTTCTTGCCTGTATTGCAAGGTGTGCAATTGAGCACGGCTCAATGCCCGACCACGGCAGAAGATATAGAAGAGATGAGTGTCATCCCCTATGCCTCGGCCATAGGGTCTATTATGTATGCCATGCTGTGTACCAGACCTGATGTAAACCTTGCCGTAAGTTTGGTAGGGAGGTACCAAAGTAATCCCGGCAAGGAACACTGGACAGCGGTCAAGAATATCCTGAAGTACCTGAAGAGGACTAAGGATATGTTTCTCGTTTATGGAGGTGACGAAGAGCTCGTCGTAAAGGGTTACGTCGACGCTAGCTTCGACACAGATCTGGATGACTCGAAGTCACAGACCGGATACGTGTATATTTTGAATAGAGGAGCAGTAAGCTGGTGCAGTTGCAAGCAAAGCGTCGTGGCGGGATCTACATGTGAAGCGGAATACATGGCAGCCTCGGAGGCAGCACAGGAAGCAGTCTGGATGAAGGAGTTCATTACTGACCTAGGGGTGATTCCCAATGCGTCGGGCCCGATGACTCTCTTCTGTGACAACACTGGAGCTATTGCCCTTGCGAAGGAGCCCAGGTTTCACAGGAAGACCAGGTATATCAAGCGTCGCTTCAACTCCATTCGTGGAAGTGTTCAAAATGGAGACATAGATATTTGTAAAGTGCACACGGACCTGAATGTAGCAGATCCGTTGACTAAACCTCTCCCTAGAGCAAAACATGATCAACACCAGGACGCAATGGGTGTTCGATTCATCACAATGTAACTAGATTATTGACTCTAGTGCAAGTGGGAGACTGTTGGAAATATGCCCTAGAGGCAATAATAAATGGTTATTATTATATTTCTTTGTTCATGGTAATTGTCTATTATTCATGCTATAATTGTATTGTCCGGAAATCGTAATACATGTGTGAATACATAGACCACAACCTGTCCCTAGTAAGCCTCTAGTTGACTAGCTCGTTGATCAACAGATAGTCATGGTTTCCTGACTATGGACATTGGATGTCATTGATAACGGGATCACATCATTAGGAGAATGATGTGATGGACAAGACCCAATCCTAAGCATAGCATAAAAGATCGTGTAGTTTCGTTTGCTAGAGCTTTCTAATGTCAAGTATCTTTTCCTTAGACCATGAGATCGTGCAACTCCCGGATACCGTAGGAGTGCTTTGGGTGTGCCAAACGTCACAACGTAACTGGGTGACTATAAAGGTGCACTACGGGTATCTCCGAAAGTGTCTGTTGGGTTGGCACGGATCGAGACTGGGATTTGTCACTCCGTGTGACGGAGAGGTATCTCTGGGCCCACTCGGTAATGCATCATCATAATGAGCTCAATGTGACTAAGGCGTTAGTCACGGGATCATGCATTGCGGTACGAGTAAAGAGACTTGCCGGTAACGAGATTGAACAAGGTATTGGGATACCGACGATCGAATCTCGGGCAAGTAACATACCGATTGACAAAGGGAATTGCATACGGATTGATTGAATCCTCGACACCGTGGTTCATCCGATGAGATCATCGTGGAACATGTGGGAGCCAACATGGGTATCCAGATCCCGCTGTTGGTTATTGACCGGAGAGGCATCTCGGTCATGTCTGCATGTCTCCGGAACCCGTAGGGTCTACACACTTAAGGTTCGGTGACGCTAGGGTTGTAGAGATATATGTATGCGGAAACCCGAAAGTTGTTCGGAGTCCCGGATGAGATCCTGGACGTCACGAGAGGTTCCGGAATGGTCCGGAGGTGAAGAATTATATATAGGAAGTCAAGTTTCGGCCACCGGGAAAGTTTCGGGGGTTACCGGTATTGTACCGGGACCACCGGAAGGGTCCCGGGGGTCCACCGGGTGGGGCCACCTATCCCGAAGGGCCCCGTGGGCTGAAAGTGGAAGGGAACCAGCCCTTAGTGGGCTGGGGCGCCCCCCTTGGGCCTCGCCCCATGCGCCTAGGGTTGGGAACCCGAGGGGGGGGGGAGCTTCCCCCTTGCCTTGGGGGGCAAGGCAACCCCTTCCCCCCTTGGCCGCCGCCCCCCCCTTGGAGATCCCATCTCCCAGGGCTGGCGCACCCCCCAGGGGCCTATATTATGGGGAGGGGGAGGGAGGGCAGGAGGACACAGCCTTGGGCGCCTCCCTCCTCCCCTGCAACACCTCTCTCTCTCTCTCTCTCTCTCTCTCTCTCTCTCTCTCTCTCTCTCTCTCTCTCTCTCGCAGAAGCTCGGCGAAGCCCTGCCGGAGACCCGCTACATCCACCACCACGCCGTCGTGCTGTTGGATCTCCATCAACCTCTCCTTCCCCCTTGCTGGATCAAGAAGGAGGAGACGTCGCTGCACCGTACGTGTGTTGAACGCGGAGGTGCCGTCCATTCGGCACTCGGTCATCGGTGATTTGGATCACGGCGAGTACGACTCCGTCATCCACGTTCATTGGAACGCTTCCGCTCGCGATCTACAAGGGTATGTAGATGCACTCCCTTCCCCTCGTTGCTAGTATACTCCATAGATGCATCTTGGTGAACGTAGGAAAATTTTAAAATTATGCTACGATTCCCAGCAGTTATATGCACGAGTAGAACACAAGTGAGTTGTGGGCGATACAAGTCATACTACTTACCAGCATGTCATACTTTGATTCGGCGGTATTGTTGGATGAAGCGGCCCGGACCGACATTACGCGTACGCTTACGCGAGACTGGTTCTACCGACGTGCTTCGCACACAGTTGGCTGGCGGGTGTCAGTTTCTGCTACTTTAGTTGAACCGAGTGTGGCTACGCCCGGTCCTTGTGAAGGTTAAAACAACACTAACTTGACGAAATATCGTTGTGGTTTTGATGCGTAGGTAAGAACAGTTCTTGCTCAACCCGTAGCAGCCACGTAAAACTTGCAACAACAAAGTAGAGGACGTCTAACTTGTTTTGGCAGGGCATGTTGTGATGTGATATGGCCAAGACATGATGCTAAATTTTATTGTATGAGATCATCATGTTTTGTAACCGAGTTATCGGCAACTGGCAGGAGCCATATGGTTGTCGCTTTATTGTATGCAATGCAATCGCCCTGTAATTGCTTTACTTTATCACTAAGCGGTAGCGATAGTCGTAGAAGCAATAGTTGGCGAGACGACAACGATGCTACGATAGAGATCAAGGTGTCGCGCCGGTGACGATGGTGATCATGACGGTGCTTCGGAGATGGAGATCACAAGCACAAGATGATGATGGCCATATCATATCACTTATATTGATTGCATGTGATGTTTATCCTTTATGCATCTTATTTTTCTTTGATTGACGGTAGCATTATAAGATGATCTCTCACTAAATTTCAAGATAAAAGTGTGCTCCCTGAGTATGCACCGTTGCCAAAGTTCGTCGTGCCGAGACACCACGTGATGATCGGGTGTGATAAGCTCTACGTTCATCTACAACGGGTGCAAGCCAGTTTTGCACACGCAGAATACTCGGGTTAAACTTGACGAGCCTAGCATATGCAGATATGGCCTCGGAACACTGAGACCGAAAGGTCGAGCATGAATCATATAGTAGATATGATCAACATAGTGATGTTCACCATTGAAAACTACTCCATCTCACGTGATGATCGGACATGGTTTAGTTGATTTGGATCACGTGATCACTTGGATGATTAGAGGGATGTCTATCTAAGTCGGAGTTCTTAAGTAATATGATTAATTGAACTTAAATTTATCATGAACTTAGTACCTGATAGTATTTTGCTTGTCTATGTTGTTGTAGATAGATGGCCCGTGCTGTTGTTCCGTTAAATTTTAATGCGTTCCTTGAGAAAGCAAAGTTGAAAGATGATGGTAACAATTACACAGACTGGGTCCGTAACTTGAGGATTATCCTCATTGCTGCATGATACGTCTCCAACGTATCTATAATTTTTGATTGTTCCATGCTATATTATATTCTGTTTTGGATGGTAATGGGCTTTATTATACACTTTTATATTATTTTTGGGACTAACCTATTAACCGGAGGCCCAGCCCAAATTGCTATTTTTTGCCTATTTCAGTGTTTCGCAGAAAAAGAATATCAAACGGAGTCCAAACGGAATGAAACCTTCGGGAACGTGATTTTTGGAACAAAGTGATCCAGAGGACTTGGAGTCTACATAAAGTAATCAACGAGGAGAGCACGAGGCAGGGGGGCATGCCTACCCCCTCAGGCGCGCCCTCCACCCTCGTGGGGCCCACGTTGCTCCACCGACGTACTTCTTCCTCCTATATATACCTACGTACCCCCAAACCATCAGAAGCATCCACGAAAACCTAGTTCCACCGCCGCAACCTTCTGTACCCGTGAGATCCCATCTTGGGGCCTTTTTCGGCGTCCTGCCGGAGGGGGCATTGAACACGGAGGGCTTCTACATCAACACCATAGCCTCTCCGATGATGTGTGAGTAGTTTACCTCAGACCTTCGGGTCCATAGTTATTAGCTAGATGGCTTCTTCTCTCTCTTTGGATCTCAATACAAAGTTCTCCTCGATTCTCTTGGAGATCTATTTGATGTAAATCTTCTTTTGCGGTATGTTTGTCGAGACCGATGAATTGTGGGTTTATGATCAAGATTATCTATGAACAATATTTGAATCTTCTCTGAATTATTTTATGTATGATTGGTTATCTTTGCAAGTCTCTTCGAATTATCATTTTGGTTTGGCCTACTAGATTGATCTTTCTTGCAATGGGAGAAGTGCTTAGCTTTGGGTTCAATCTTGCGGTGCTCGATCCCAGTGAAAGAAAGGGAAACAACACGTATTGTATTGTTGCCATCGAGGATAACAAGATGGGGTTTGTATTATATTGCATGAGTTTATCCCTCTACATCATGTCATCTTACTTAAAGCATTACTCTGTTCTTATGAACTTAATACTCTAGATGCATGCTGGATAGCGGTCGATGTGTGGAGTAATAGTAGTAGATGCAGAATTGTTTCGGTCTACTTGTCGCGGACGTGATGCCTATATACATGATCATACCTAGATATTCTCATAACTATGCTCAATTCTATCAATTGCTCGACAGTAATTTGTTCACCCACCGTAATACTTATGCTCTTGAGAGAAGCCACTAGTGAAACCTATGGCCCCCGGGTCTATTCTCCATCATATTAATCTTCCAACACTTAGTTATTTTTATTGCCGTTTATTTTACTTTTCATCTTTACCATAAAAATACCGAAAATATTATCTTACGATATCTATCAGATCTCACTCTCATAAGTGACCTGAAGGGATTAACAACCCCTTTTTCGCGTTGGTTGCGAGGTTCTTATTTGTTTGTGTAGGTGCGCGGGACTTGTGTGTGATCTCCTACTGGATTGATACCTTGGTTCTCAAAAACTGAGGGAAATACTTATGCTACTTTACTGCATCACCCTTTCCTCTTCAAGGGAAAACCAACGCAGTGCTCAAGAGGTAGCAAGAAGGATTTCTGGTGCCGTTGCCGGGGAGATTCAAGCCAAGTCAAGTCAAGTCAAGACATACCGAGTACCCTTCACAAACCCTTATCCTTCGCATTACATTATTTGCCATTTGCCTCTCGTTTTCCTCTCCCCCACTTCACCCTTGCCATTTTATTCGCCCTCTCCTTTCCGTTCGCGTTTTCTTTCGCTTGCTTCTTGTTTGCTCGTGTGTTGGATTGCTTGTTTGTCACGATGGCTCAAGACAATACTAAATTGTGTGACTTTACCAATACCAACAACAATGATTTTCTTAGCACTCCGATTGCTCCTCTTACCGATGCTGAATCTTGTGAAATTAATGCTGCTTTGTTGAATCTTGTCATGAAAGATCAATTTGCCGGCCTTCCTAGTGAAGATGCCGCTATCCATCTAAATAGCTTCGTTGATTTGTGTGATATGCAAAAGAAGAAAGATGTGGACAATGATATTGTTAAATTTAAGCTATTTCCTTTTTCGCTTAGAGATCGTGCTAAAGTTTGGTTTTCGTCTTTGCCTAAAAATAGTATTGATTCATGGAATAAGTGCAAAGATGCTTTTATCTCTAAGTATTTTCCTCCCGCTAAAATCATCCCTCTTAGAAATGATATCATGAATTTTAAGCAACTTGATCATGAACATGTTGCACAAGCTTGGGAGAGGATGAAATTAATGATACGTAATTGCCCTACACATGGCTTGAATCTTTGGATGGTTATACAAAAAATTTATGCCGGATTGAATTTTGCTTCTAGAAACCTTTTAGATTCGGCCGTAGGAGGCACTTTTATGGAAATCACTTTAGGAGAAGCTACTAAACTCCTAGATAATATTATGGTTAATTATTCTCAATGGCACACCGAAAGATCTACTAATAAAAAAGTGCATGCGATAGAAGAAATTAATATGTTGAGTGGAAAGATGGATGAACTCATGAAATTATTTGCTACTAAAAGTGTTTCTTCTGGTCCTAATGATATGCCTTTGTCTACTTTGATTGAGAATAATAATGAATCTATGGATGTGAACTTTGTTGGTAGGAATAATTTGAGACTAGTGTTAAGGAGTTTATGAATTCACAAAAGAATTTCAATTCTTTGCTTGAAGAAAAATTGCTTTAAGTTGATGAATTGGCTAGGAACGTTGATAGAATTTCTCTTGATGTTGATTCTTTGAAACTTAGATCTATTCCACCTAAGCATGATATCAATGAGTCTCTCAAAGCCATGAGAATTTCCATTGATGAGTGCAAAGAAAGAACCGCTAGGATGCGTGCTAAGAAAGATTGCTTTGTGAAAGCGTGTTCTTCTATTTTTTTATGAGAATAAAGATGAAGATCTAAAACTTATTGATGTGTCTCCTATTAAATCTTTGTTTTGCAATATGAATCTTGATAATGAAGGGACTGGAGATGAGTCACCTTTACCTAGAAGGCGTCCCAGAAATTCGGAGTTTTTGGATCTTGATGATAAAATTGGTAAAAGTGGGATTGAAGAAGTCAAAACTTTAGATATCAATGAACCCACTATTTTGGATTTCAAGGAATTTAATTATGATAATTGCTCTTTGACAGATTGTATTTGCTTGTTGCAATCCGTGATAAATTCTCCTCATGCTTATAGTCAAAATAAAGCTTTTACCAAACATATCATTGATGCTTTAATGCAATCTTATGAAGAAGAACTTGAGTTGGAAGTTTCTATCCCTAGAAAACTTTATGATGAGTGGGAACCTACTACTAAAATTAAAATTAAAGATCATGAATGCTATGCTTTGTGTGATTTGGGTGCTAGTGTTTCCATGATTCCAAAAACTTTGTGCGATTTGTTAGGTTTCCGCGAATTTGATGATTGCTCTTTAAACTTGCACCTTGCGGATTCCACTATTAAGAAACCTATGGGAAGAATTAATGATGTTCTTATTGTTGCAAATAGGAACTATGTGCCCATAGATTTTATTGTTCTTGATATAGATTGCAATCCTTCATGTCCTATTATTCTTGGTAGACCTTTCCTTAGAACGATTGGTGCAATTATTGATATGAAGGAAGGGAATATTAGATTCCAATTTCCATTAAGGAAAGGCATGGAACACTTCACTAGAAAGAAAATAAAATTACCTTATGAATCTATTATGAGAGCCACTTATGGATTGCCTTCCAAAGATGGCAATACCTAGATCTATCCTCGCTTTTATGCCTAGCTAAGGGCGTTAAACGATAGCGCTTGTTGGGAGGCAACCCAATTTTATTTTAGTTTTTGCTTTTTGCTTCTGTTTAGGAATAAATCTTTGATCTAGCCTCTGGTTAGATTTGTTTTTGTCTTTTATTTAGTGTTTGTGCCAAGTTAAACCTATAGGAACTTCTTGGATAATAGTTATTTGATCTTGCTGAAAATTCCAGAACCTTTCTGTTCATGAAAACAATTGTTAAAAATCACAAGAACGTGATAAAATATTGATTCCAATTGCAGCAGATAAATAAACAAATTATTTAGGTCGTCCTATTTTGGCAGAATTTTTTGAATTCCAGAAGTTTGCGTTAGTTACAGATTACTATAGACTGTTCTGTTTTTGACAGATTCTGTTTTTCCTGTGTTGTTTGCTTATTTTGATGAATCTATGGCTAGTAAAGTAGTTTATAAACCATAGAAAAGTTGGAATACAGTAGGTTTAATACCCATATAAATAAAGAATGAGTTCAATACAGTACCTTGAAGTGGTGTTTTATTTTCTTTCGCTAACGGAGCTCACGAGATTTTCTGTTGAGTTTTGTGTTGTGAAGTTTTCAAGTTTTGGGTCAAAGATTTGATGGATTATGGAACAAGGAGTGGCAAGAGCCTAATCTTGGGGATGCCCATGGCACCCCAAGATAATATAAGGACACCAAAAATCCAAAGCTTGGGATGCCCCGGAAGGCATCCCCTCTTTCGTCTTCGTCCATCGGTAACTTTACTTGGAGCTATATTTTTATTCACCACATGATATGTGTTTTGCTTGGAGCATCTTGTATGATTAAGTCCTTGTTTGTTAGTTTGCCACAATCATCCTTGCTGTACACACCTTTTGAGAGAGACACACATGATTCAGAAATTATTAGAATACTCTATGTGCTTCACTTATATCTTTTGAGCTATATAGTTTTTGCTCTAGTACTTCACTTATATCTTTTAGAGCACGGTGGTCGATTTGTTTTATAGAAACTATTGTTCTCTCATGCTTCACTTATATTATTTTGAGAGTGCTACAAAACAGCATGGTAATTTGCTTTAATTATGATAGGCATCCAAGATTAGTAAAAAAAATTCTTATGAGTGTGATGAATACTATGAGAAGGTTGATGCTTGATAATTGTTTTGAGATATGAAGATGGTGATATTAGAGTCATGCTAGTTGAGTAGTTGTGAATTTGAGGAATACTTGTGTTAAAGTTTGTGATTCCCGTAGCATGCACGTATGGTGAACCGTTATGTGATGAAGTCGGAGCATGATTTATTTATTGATTGTCTTCCTTATGAGTGGCGGTCGGGGACGAGCGATGGTCATTTCCTACCAATCTACCCCCCTAGGAGCATGCGCGTAATACTTTGCTTTGATAACTTGTAGATTTTTGCAACAAGTATATGAGTTCTTTATGACTAATGTTGAGTCCATGGATTATACACACTTCCTTCCTTCCACCATTGCTAGCCTCTCTAATACCGTGCACTTTTCGCCGGTATCATACACCCACCATATACCTTCCTCAAAACAGCCACCATATCTACCTATCATGGCATTTCCATAGCCATTCCGAGATATACTGCCATGCAACTTACCACCATTCCGTTTACTATGACACGCTTCATCATTGTCATATTGCTTTGCATGATCATGTATTTGACATCGTATTTGTGGCAAAGCCACCGTTCATAATTCTTTCATACATGTCACTCTTGATTCATTGCATATCCCGCTACACCGCCGGAGGCATTCACATAGAGTCATATCTTGTTCTAAGTTTTGAGTTGTAATTCTTGAGTTGTAAAGAAAATAAAAGTGTGATGATCATCATTATTAGAGCATTGTCCGAAGTGAGGAAAGGATGATGGAGACCATGACTCCCCCATAAGTCGGGATGAGACTCCGGACTAAATAAAAAAATAAAAAAAGGGGGCCATAAAAAAAGAGAGAAAAGGCCAAACAAAAAAATGAGAGAAAAGAGAGAAGGGACAATGCTACTATCATTTTACCACACTTGTGCTTCAAAGTAGCACCATGATCTTCACGATAGAGAGTCTCCTATGTTATCACTTTCATATACTAGTGGGAATTTTTCATTATAGAACTTGGCTTGTATATTCCAATGATGGGCTTCCTCAAAATGCCCTAGGTCTTCGTGAGCAAGCGATTTGGATGCACATCCACTTAGTTTCTTTTGTTGAGCTTTCATATACTTATAGCTCTAGTGCATCCGTTGCATGGCAATCCCTACTCACTCACATTGATATCTATTAATGGGCATCTCCATAGCCCGTTGATACGCCTAGTTGATGTGAGACTATCTTCTCCTTTTTTTGTCTTGTCCACAACCACCATTCTATTCCACATATTGTGCTATGTCCATGGCTCACGCTCATGTATTGCGTGAAGATTGAAAAGTTTGAGAACACCAAAAGTATGAAACAATTGCTTGGCTTGTCATCGGGGTTGTGCATGATTAAGTACTTTGTGTGATGAAGATAGAGCATAGCCAGACTATATGATTTTGTAGGGATAACTTTCTTTGGCCATGTTATTTTGAGAAGACATAATTGCTTAGTTAGTATGCTTGAAGTATTATTATTTTTATGCCAATATTAAACTTTTGTCTTGAATCTTTCAGATCTGAACATTCATACCACAATTAAGAGAATTACATTGAAAATTATGCTAAGAAGCATTCCACATCAAAAATTCTATTTTTATCATTTACCTACTCGAGGACGAGCAGGAATTAAGCTTGGGGATGCTTGATACGTCTCCAACGTATCTAAATTTTTTGATTGTTCCATGCTATATTATATTCTGTTTTGGATGTTTAATGGGATTTATTTTACACTTTTATATTATTTTTAGGACTAACCTATTAACCGGAGGCCCAGCCCAAATTGCTGTTTTTTTGCCTATTTCAGTGTTTCGCAGAAAAAGAATATCAAACGGAGTCCAAACGGAATGAAACCTTCAGGAGCGTGATTTTCGGAACAAACGTGATCCAGAGGACTTGGAGTCTACGTAAAGCAATCAACGAGGAGAGCACGAGGCTAGGGGCGCGCCTACCCCCCCTCCCCCAGGCGCGCCCTCCACCCTCATGGGGCCCATGTTGCTCCACCAACGTACTTCTTCCTCCCATATATACCTACGTACCCCCAAACCATCAGAAGCATCCACGAAAACCTAGTTCCACGGCCGCAACCTTGTGTACCCGTGAGATCCTATCTTGGGGCCTTTTCCGGCGTCCTGCCGGAGGGGGCATTGATCACGGAGGGCTTCTACCACCATAGCCTCTCCGATGATGTGTGAGTAGTTTACCTCAGACCTTCGGGTCCATAGTTATTAGCTAGATGGCTTCTTCTCTCTCGTTGGATCTCAATACAAAGTTCTCCGCGATTCTCTTGGAGATCTATTTGATGTAACTCTTATTTTGCGGTCTGTTTGTCGAGACCGATGAATTGTGGGGTTATGATCAAGATTATCTATGAACAATATTTGAATCTTCTCTGAATTATTTTATGTATGATTGGTTATCTTTGCAAGTCTCTTCGAATTATCATTTTGGTTTGGCCTACTAGATTGATCTTTCTTGCAATGGGAGAAGTGCTTAGCTTTGGGTTCAATCTTGCGGTGCTCGATCCCAGTGACAGAAAGGGAAACGACACGTATTGTATTGTTGCCATCGAGGATAACAAGATGGGGTTTATATTATATTGCATGAGTTTATCCCTCTACATCATGTCATCTTACTTAAAGCATTACTCTGTTCTTATGAACTTAATACTCTAGATGCATGCTGGATAGCGGTCGATGTGTGGAGTAATAGTAGTAGATGCAGAATCGTTTCGGTCTACTTTTCGCGGACATGATGCCTATATACATGATCATACCTAGATATTCTCATAACTATGCTCAATTCTATCGATTGCTCGACAGTAATTTGTTCACCCACCGTAATACTTATGCTCTTGAGAGAAGCCACTAGTGAAACCTATGGCCCCCGGGTCTATTCTCCATCATATTAATCTTCCAACACTTAGTTATTTTTATTGCCGTTTATTTTACTTTGCATCTTTACCATAAAAATACCAAAAATATTATCTTACTATATCTATCAGATCTCACTCTCGTAAGTGACCGTGAAGGGATTGACAACCCCTTTTTCACGTTGGTTGCGAGGTTCTTATTTGTTTGTGTAGGTGCGCGGGACTTGTGCGTGATCTCCTACTGGATTGATACCTTGGTTCTCAAAAACTGAGGGAAATACTTACGCTACTTTACTGCATCACCCTTTCCTCTTCAAGGGAAAACCAACGCAGTGCTCAAGAGGTAGCACTGCACAGAAGAATTATGTCCTGGAAGCACCGCTGGGTGCCAGGCCTGCTGCAGATGCAACTGACGACGTTAAGAATGTCTGGCAGAGCAAAGCTGATGACTACTCGATAGTTCAGTGTGCCATGCTTTACGGCTTAGAACCGGGACTTCAACGACGTTTTGAACGTCATGGAGCATATGAGATGTTCCAGGAGTTGAAGTTAATATTTCAAGCAAATGCCCGGATTGAGAGATATGAAGTCTCCAATAAGTTCTACAGCTGCAAGATGGAGGAGAATAGTTCTGTCAGTGAACATATACTCAAAATGTCTGGGTATAACAATCACTTGATTCAACTGGGAGTTAATCTTCCGGATGATAGTGTCATTGACAGAATTCTTCAATCACGGCCACCAAGCTACAAGAGCTTCGTGATGAACTATAATATGCAAGGGATGGATAAGACAGTTCCCGAGCTCTTCACAATGCTAAAGGCTGCGGAGGTAGAAATCAAGAAGGAGCATCAAGTGTTGATGGTCAACAAGACCACCAGTTTCAAGAAAAAGGGTAAATGGGAGAAGAAGGGGAACTTCAAGAAGAACGGCAAACAAGTTGCTGCTCAAGAGAAGAAACCCAAGTCTGGACCTAAGCCTGAGACTAAGTGCTTCTACTGCAAGCAGACTGGTCACTGGAAGCGGAACTGCCCCAAGTATTTGGCGGATAAGAAGGATGGCAAGGTGAACAAAGGTATATGTGATATACATGTTATTGATGTGTACCTTACTAGAGCTCGCAGTAGCACCTGGGTATTTGATACTGGTTCTGTTGCTAATATTTGCAACTCAAAACAGGGACTACGGATTAAGCGAAGACTGGCTAAGGACGAGGTGACGATGCGCGTGGGAAATGGTTCCAAAGTCGATGTGATCGCCATCGGCATGCTACCTCTACATCTACCTTCGGGATTAGTTTTAGACCTAAATAATTGTTATTTGGTGCCAGCGTTGAGCATGAACATTATATCTGGATCTTGTTTGATGCGAGATGGTTATTCATTTCAGTCTGAGAATAATGGTTTTTCTATTTATATGAGTAATATATTTTATGGTCATGCACCCTTGAAGAGTGGTCTATTTTTGTTGAATCTCGATAGTAGTGATACACATATTCATAATGTTGAAGCCAAAAGGTGCAGAGTTGATATTGATAGTGCAACTTATTTGTGGCACTGCCGTTTGGGTCATATTGGTGTAAAGCGCATGAAGAAACTCCATACTGATGGACTTTTGGAATCACTTGGTACTTGCGAACCATGCCTTATGGGCAAGATGACTAAAACGCCATTCTCCGGAACAATGGAGCGAGCAACAGATTTGTTGGAGATCATACATACTGATGTATGTGGTCCGATGAATATTGAGGCTCGCGGCGGGTATCGTTATTTTCTCACCTTCACAGATGATTTGAGCAGATATGGGTATATCTACTTAATGAAACATAAGTCTGAAACATTTGAAAAGTTTAAAGAATTTCAGAGTGAAGTGGAAAATCATCGTAACAAGAAAATAAAGTTTCTATGATCTGATCGTGGAGGAGAATATTTGAGTTACGAGTTTGGTCTACATTTGAAACAATGCGGAATAGTTTCGCAACTCACGCCACCCGGAACACCATAGCGTAATGGAGTGTCCGAACGTCGTAATCGTACTTTACTAGATATGGTGCGATCTATGATGTCTCTTACTGATTTACCGCTATCGTTTTGGGGTTATGCTTTAGAGACGACCGCATCCACATTAAATAGGGCACCATCAAAATCCGTTGAGACGACGCCTTATGAACTATGGTTTGGCAAGAAACCAAAGTTGTCGTTTCTTAAAGTTTGGGGCTGCGATGCTTATGTGAAAAAGCTTCAACCTGATAAGCTCGAACCCAAATCGGAGAAATGTGTCTTCATAGGATACCCAAAGGAAACAGTTGGGTACACCTTCTATCACAGATCCGAAGGCAAGACATTCATTGCTAAGAACGGATCCTTTCTAGAGAAGGAGTTTCTCTCGAAAGAAGTGAGTGGGAGGAAAGTAGAACTTGATGAGGTAACTGTACCTGCTCCCTTATTGGAAAGTAGTTCATCACAGAAATCTGTTTCTGTGACTCCCACACCAATTAGTGATGAAGCTAATGCTGATGATCATATAACTTCAGATCAAGTTACCACTGAACCTCGTAGGTCAACCAGAGTAAGATCCGCACTAGAGTGGTACGGCAATCCTATTCTGGAGGTCATGTTACTTGACCAAGGCGAACCTACGAACTATGAAGAAGCGGTGGTGAGCCCAGATTCCGCAAAATGGCTTGAGGCCATGAAATCTGAGATGGGATCCATGTATGAGAACAAAGTGTGGACTTTGGTTGACTTGCCCGATGATCGGCAAGCCATAGAGAATAAATGGATCTTCAAGAAGAAGACTGACGCTGACGGTAATGTTACTGTCTACAAAGCTCGACTTGTTGCGAAAGGTTTTCAACAAGTTCAAGGAGTTGACTACGATGAGACTTTCTCACCCGTAGCGATGCTTAAGTCTGTCCGAATCATGTTAGCAATTGCCGCATTTTATGATTATGAAATTTGGCAAATGGATGTCAAAACTGCATTCCTGAATGGAGTTCTGGAAGAAGAGTTGTATATGATGCAACCGGAAGGTTTTGTCGATCCAAAGGGAGCTAAAAAAGTTTGCAAGCTCCAGCGATCCATTTATGGACTGGTGCAAGCCTCTCGGAGTTGGAATAAATGTTTTGATAGTGTGATAAAGCATACGGTTTTATACAGACTTTTGGAGAAGCCTGTATTTACAAGAAAGTGAGTGGGAGCTCTGTAGCATTTCTGATGTTATATGTGGATGACATATTGCTGATTGGAAATGATATAGAATTTCTGGATAGCATAAAAGGATACTTGAATAAAAGTTTTTCAATGAAAGACCTCGGTGAAGCTGCTTACATATTGGGCATCAAGATCTATAGAGATAGATCAAGACGCTTGATAGGACTTTCACAAAGCACATACCTTGACAAAGTTTTGAAAAAGTTCAAAATGGATCAAGCAAAGAAAGGGTTCTTGCCTATGTTACAAGGTGTGAAGTTGAGTCAGACTCAATGCCCGACCACTGCAGAAGATAGAGAGAAAATGAAAGATGTTATGTATGCTTCAGCCATAGGCTCTATCATGTATGCAATGCTGTGTACCAGACCTGATGTGTGCCTTGCTATTATCTTAGAAAGGAGGTACCAAAGTAATCCAGGAGTGGATCACTGGACAGTGGTCAAGAACATCCTGAAATACCTGAAAAGGACTAAGGATAAGTTTCTCGTTTATGGAGGTGACAAAGAGCTAGTCGTAAATGGTTATGTCGATGCAAGCTTTGACATTGATCCGGACAATTCTAAATCGCAAACCGGATACGTGTTTACATTGAACGGTGGAGCTGTCAGTTGGTGCAGTTCTAAACAAAGCGTCGTGGCGGGATCTACGCGTGAAGCGGAGAACATAGCTGCTTCGGAAGCAGCAAATGAAGGAGTCTGGGCGAAGGAGTTTATATCCGACCTAGGTGTCATACCTAGTGCATCGGGTCCAATGAAAATCTTTTGTGACAATACTGGTGCAATTGCCTTAGCAAAGGAATCCAGATTTCACAAGAGAACCAAGCACATCAAGAGACCCTTCAATTCCATCCGGGACCAAGTCCAGGTGGGAGACATAGAGATTTGCAAGATACATACGGATCTGAATGTTGCAGACCCGTTGACTAAGCCTCTTCCACGAGCAAACCATGATCAGCACCAAAACTCCATGGGTGTTAGAATCATTACTGTGTAATCTAGATTATTGACTCTAGTGCAAGTGGGAGACTGAAGGAAATATGCCCTAGAGGCAATATTAAAGTTATTATTTATTTCCTCATATCATGATAAATGTTTATTATTCATGCTAGAATTGTATTAACCGGAAACATAATACATGTGTGAATACATAGACAAACATAGTGTCACTAGTATGCCTCTACTTGACTAGCTCGTTAATCGAAGATGGTTGAGTTTCCTAGCCATGGACATGAGTTGTCATTTGATTAACGGGATCCCATCATTAGGAGAATGATGTGATTGACTTGACCCATTCCGTTAGCTTAGCACTTGATAGTTTAGTATGTTGCTATTGCTTTCTTCATGACTTATACATGTTCCTATTACTATGAGATTATGCAACTCCCATTTACCGGAGGAACACTTTGTGTGCTACCAAACGTCACAACGTAACTGGGTGATTATAAAGGTGCTCTACAGGTGTCACCGAAGGTACTTGTTGAGTTGGCGTATTTCGAGATTAGGATTTGTCACTCCGATTGTCGGAGAGGTATCTCTGGGCCCTCTCGGTAATGCACATCACTATAATCCTTGCAAGCAATGTGACTAATGAGTTAGTTGCGGGATGATGTATTACGGAACGAGTAAACAGACTTGCCAGTAACGAGATTGAACTAGGTATTGAGATACCGATGATCAAATCTCGGGCAAGTAACATACCGATGACAAATGGACCAATGTATGTTGTTATGCGGTTTGACCGATAAAGATCTTCATAGAATATGTCGGAGCCAATATGAGCATCCAGGTTCCGCTATTGGTTATTGACCGGAGACGTGTCTCGGTCATGTCTACATAGTTCTCGAACCCGTAGGGTCCGCATGCTGAAAGTTTGGTGACGATCGGTATTATGAGTTTTTGTGTTTTGATGTATCGAAGGTAGTTCGGTGTCCCGGATATGATCATGGACATGACGAGGAGTCTCGAAATGGTTGATACGTAAATATCGATATATTGGATGACTATGTTCGAATACCGGAAGTGTTTCGGGAGGTTTCGGACATTTACCGGAGTACGGGGAGGTTACCGGAACCCCCCGGGGAGTATATTGGGCCTAATGGGCCTTAGTGGGAGAAGAGGAGGGGCGGCCAGGGCAGCCGCGCGCCCCCTCCCCCTCTAGTCCGAAATGGACAAGGAGGGGGGGGGGCGGCGCCCCCCTTTTTCCTTCTCCTCCTCTCTCCCTTCCTTCCTTTCTCCTACTCCAACAAGGAAAGGAGGAGTCCTACTCCCGGTGGGAGTAGGACTCCCCCCTTGGGCGCCCTCCTTGGCCGGCCGCCTCTCCCCCCTTGCTCCTTTATATACGGGGGCAGGGGGCACCTCTAGACACACAAGTTGATCTGTTGATCTCTCCCAGCCGTGTGTGGTGCCCCCTCCACACTACTAGGGAAAACCCTAGTAGTAGCGCGGGTTTTGAGGCTATCAGCAGCGCGGGCAGCCGTGCTACCAATAAGGCGCTACATCTAACTTTTAGTAGTAGCGCGGTTTGTACCCATGCTACTACTATGGACTGTATCAGAAGCGCGTTTCCGGAACGCGCTACTATTAATTACTGTAGCGATTTCCTGGCCCCGCGCTACTGCTATATCTTTCATCATTTCCCCTCGGCTTCCTACCCCGTTTCAGCTTCAATAAATAGCAATTTGCAGATACTAGATACTACTAGATATCAATTTCATAAAGCATTATAGGTACTAGGTAGTACTCCTTCGGTTCCAAATTACTCGTCGTGGTTTTAGTTCAAATTTGAACTAAAACCACGACGAGTAATTTGGAACGGAGGGAGTACTAGATAATAATTTCATATATACTCAACATGCATCCTCAAGCAGTACAAGCTGATATTGACGACGGTCATCATATGTAGTTCTAGATAATATCGACGACGATCATCATATGTAGTTCTACATGATATCGACGACGATCATCATATGTAGTTCTAGATGATATAGCCACACACACACATATGTAGTTCTAGATGATATCGATGACGATCATCATCCTCAAGCCTGGGCGGTGGGTGTTCCTGATAGTAATTAGGATGGCCTGTCCAACACGAAGATTCTTGCCAACGAGGAATCTCTTCCACCCAACCGAGTTTAAGTGTGTGCGACCGTCTGTTTCCATGCGATAAGTACAGGTGGTGACGGAGCCCCTTGCGGTAAGGCGTAGTCTAGCTGAGCCTTCTTCATCAGGCTCGATACCACAACTCACAGATAGGTTCTTTGGCAATTTCTGAATAAGAAAAACATATCAATCAATAAATAGCCTCGCACATCCTCAAGCATATCATCGGATTCACTAAGCATATCATCGAATAATTTGCATTTGTAAGTATAACAATAAAGCATATATATATCATCAAATTACTACAGGCAGTAGGTATAACATACCGTTTCATGCCGATCGACCATGGTACTTGTCAGGCGGGTCACGAATGGCACCCCGACAAAGTCATCACGTGGTGGAATTATGTCCCATAGGTTGCACACCTCCTCCTCGCTCAGCCTCATTCTTTGAGCTATGATGGCTTCATGAAGTGGGTTCTCATCATCTTTATCGAGTGGGTCCTCATTATCTTCATCATCTTTGTCATCTTCCACCAGGTTGAGATAAATGACAGCCAGCTTGGGTCTTTCTGCTCTGAAGGAGAAGCTGATCAACTCACCACTAGTAAGACGCATGTGGGCAAGGAAACGGGCCCATCCATCTCCTCCAATCTGCGACATATTGCGTCCTTTCTCGACCTCCATAGTGTATGGCCCCCCCAGGAGCCTCAAATGTCACAGTGTCTCCTGTCAGCTTGTTGGATTTCAACCTCACATTGCATGGGACGATCTGTGTAAAAAAAGCAAAATGACACAATGCAGTAATGCCAACACTACAAATAAAATAGTTGTTACATTTCATCTAATTTCTTACCGCCGCATGACGAAAACTCAGCTGGAACTAGATGCCGAACAACTTGCAGTTGCAAGGCTGCTGGTGCACCTTGACTTGCACAGTCGACATAGTGGTGGTGGTGGTGGCGCCATTTTCCTAAAGCAATATGAGCAAAGGATTAATGATTCACTTCACAGGAAAGAAAAACGGTAGCATGTGATATTTTTGGTTCTTCCGCGAGAAGCAATTTTATGGACAAAGCATTTCGGTGGCACCTATTGCCGAAAAAACTTTTCACAAATATCTACCAAATAAGGGTACCACCTACCAAGACATTTCATCTCATTTGGCCCCTATTGCCTAAGATAATTGATTAAAACAACAAGTGGCAAATTTAACTAAATTGGCACCTACGTTTTGCCAAAAAATAACTTATTACAAAAAACAAAAGCATCTACCTATCCATGTACAGAAAAAATAACAATAAAATGGTGCATACTAAATCAACTAAATCAACTAGCCTACTAAATCCACTAGCATACTAAATCAACTAAATCAAAATGTTCTAAATCAACTAAATCAACTAGCCTACTAAATCAACTAAATCAACTAGCCTACTAAATCAACTAAATCAACTAGCCTACTAAATCAACTAAATCAAGATGTTCTAAATCAACTACATACTAAATCAAGATGTTCTAAATCAACTAAATCAACTACATACTAAATCAACTAAATCAAAATGTTCTAAATCAACTAAATCAACTAGCCTACTAAATCAAAATGTAGCAGGGAGGAGGGGTTGTGGATGGAGGAGGGAGGAGGGAGAAGGAGGGGTGACTCGAGGAGGGAGAAGAGAGTAGGACGGAGGAGGAAGACGGAGTGAGGAGGGGACAGCCGGTGGCGAGTGGAGGGAGGACGGAGGAGGAAGGCAGAGCGAGGAGGGGCTGGCCAGCGGCGACTAGAGGGAGGACGGAGGAGGAGGCCGGTACCGAGTCCAGCGAGGAGGATGAGGTGGCGGCGGCGCAGATCGGAGGAGGGGCGACGGGGGAGGACTGGCGTGGGGGGGGGGAGGAGATCAAGTGAGTGTGAGTGTGAGTGGATCGGATAGGGCGGAGGGTGGGGAGATGGAATGGCTTAGCAGTAGCGCGCTATAGCAAAAGGCGCTACTGCTAAACGACCTAGCAGTAGCGCCTTACACAAAGAGCACGCTACTGCTATGATTCAGCATGTAAAAATAGACATAAAAATGCATTGATCATCAATGATCTTTTTGTGTATAATCTGATTTGTCAATATGAGTCCTCATCAGTTTAGGAACTGGTGAAGACTCATATTGCGGCCACAAATTCTACACATAGAGTTCAATGAAGACCAAGTGGTTGTGAAAGTTTGAGAAGTAACATATTTAAGGTGGTACAAACTCTCTTCACGAAGCGAGGTGGGACTAATTTTTTTAAGCAAACTTAGCAGTAGTGGTTATTTTGTAAATGCGCTACTACTATGTTCCCTAGCAGTAGCGCTGTTCATACTAGCACGCTGATGCTAAAACTAGCCTCGCGGCGGCGTCGTGGCAATTATAGTAGTAGCGATTCTTAGAGTGGGCGCGCCACTGATACATTTATTTCAGCAGCGAGGTTTGTGCGCGCGCTAGTGCTAGTTAGCTGCAGCGCCTTATTTTAAAGCGCGTTGCTGGTAAGATTTTGTGTATAGGCTTTTCCCTAGTAGTGCCACCATATTCCACCTCGGTCATATCGTAGCGGTGCTTGGGCGAAGCCCTGCGTCGGTAGCAACATCATCACCGTCATGCTGACGGAACTCTCCCGTGAAGCTCTGCTGGATCGGAGTTCGCGGGACGTCATCGAGCTGAACGTGTGCTGAACTCGGAGGTGCCGTACGTTCGGTACTTGGATCGGTCAGATCGTGAAGACGTAGGACTACATCAACCGCGTTGTGCTAACGCTTCCGCTTTCGTCTATGAGGGTACGTGGACACACTCTCCCCTCTCGTTGCTATGCATCACCATGATCTTGCGTGTGCATAGATTTTTTTTGAAATTACTACGTTACCCAACAGTCGGCTCACAGCCCAAGATCGCCTCTGCAGCATGAGGGCCGGGGGCACCGTCAAGAACAGTACTTTGGTCGGAACCACGAGCAGTATGATCGTCGACTCGGCCGTGATGACCGCCGTCGAGTGCCTACGCCCCCTCCGAGGAGCGGATCATACGTGCCCCAGAAATATGATGACAGGCGTCCATATGGCGATGAACGAAGGGTCCCAGTCGACCCAAGAGAACCCGTGTTTGATGCAAGGTCGATTCTTGTACAAGGATTGGTCGACAGGAACCGAGCACATAGAGAAGGACTCGACAGCGATCGTCCGACTGGTAGCAGAGTAGATGTTCGGACCTGAATGCTTCAGCAGAGCTATCAGAGCTGCTGAAATCCCTGCCCAACTTCAGGTTGGTATCGGGGAGTGAGCAAAGTTCACCGGTGAAGTCAAAGCCCGGCACTTGGCTGGGAAGATTAACCGAGTGCTGTGCAGATTGGTGGTGGTAATGATGATGTAGCCATGAAAATCTCCCCCTGATGGTAGAAGGTTCGGCCAGAGCATGGTTGAATCAGTTGGCATCTGGCAGTATATTCAGTTGGAAGAGTTGGCCCGAGTATTTGTCAGGACATTTGAGGGCACTTGCAAATGGCCTGCAGGGCTGGCTGAGTTACAACACTGTGTTCAGAAACCGAATGAAACTCTGAGGGATTATATCCAGAGATGGACCACTTTGCATCATACATTAGAAAATGTGTTGCAACACCAGGCAGTTTGCGCCTTCAAGGAGGGCGTTCGGTACAGGGAGCTTAACCTGAAATTCGGTCGGACAGGAGATATGACCCTGACCCGAATGATGGAAATAGCCACTCGGTACGCTAACGGCGAGGAAGAAGACCGACTCCGCAGCGGCAAGAACAAACCAGTCGCCTAGGACACCGGAGGAGGAAATTCCAGTCGGAACCAGAAGCGCAAAGCCGAACCAGCAGCTCCTGGCGAGATCGCAGCTGTGACCCAAGGAAAGTTTAAAGGAAAGCCTAAGGGGCCCTGGATCCCGAAGAAGGTGAAAGATCAAGCAGGAAATGATGTGCTAGATTTGCCGTGTCACATACATACCAAAAAGGATGAAGAGGGAACTTGATTTATCCCAAGCATACCACTCGACAGTGTCGACTCCTTATCCAGCAGTTCCGAGAGAGCCAGCCCAGTGAGAAAAAGAAGGAACCTGATAAGGATGAAGACAGAGAGGAGGATGACGGTTACCCCAATGTAAATGCCACTTTGGTGATTTTTGCTGACGTTGAGAGCAAAATTCGACTGAAGGTCATCAACAGAGAAGTAAACATGGTTGCTCCGGCAATGACGACATATTTGAAGTGGTCACAAACCGCAATCACATTCGACCAGTCCGACCACCCGGCACACGTTGCTCCCTCAGGCGGCAAGCGTTGGTGGTTGACCCGGTCATGGGGGGCACTCAACTGACCAAGGTGTTGATGCATGGTGGCAGTGGTTTGAATATTTTGTATGTTGAGACCCTCAGAGGGATGGGCATTCTGATGTCCAAGCTCAGTGAAAGCAACATGCGATTCCACGGAGTCATCCCAGGGAAGAAAGCCGACTCACTCGGTCAGATCGCTCTTGATGTGGTTTTCGGTGATTCAAAGAATTACCGCAAGGAAAAGTTGACGTTTGAAGTCGTGGATTTTCACAGTGCCTATCATGCTATTCTGGGCAGGCCTACATATGCCCGTTTCATGGCTCGACCATATTATGTGTATCTCAAATTGAAGATGCCTCGTCCCAGAGGTGTGATCACAGTCACCGGGAATCGGCAGAGAGCAGAAGAGTGCCTCCAGAAGGGCTCAAAGATTGCCGATGAACAGATGGCAGTAGTAGAAATGGAAGAGTACAAGAAGACTGCAGATCCGAGTGATTTGTTGCGAGCTAAGAAGCCTGCTTCAGAGTCTGCATTTCAGTCGTCCGGTGAAACCAAGCCTGTCCACATTCACCCGACCGATCCCAATGCTGCTCCGACTCATATCTTGACATGTCGGGTGTACCCAGGGGACTGGCTGAGCACCGTTTGCGAGTCGACCCGAAAGCAAAACCTGTGAAAGAGCATCTCCGTCGGTCCGCCGTGGAGAAGAGGAAAGCAATTGGAGAGGAGGTGGCTCGGGTTCTGGCAGCTGAGTTCATCCGCGAGATATACCACTCTGAGTGGCTCGCCAATCTTTTCATGGTCCCCAAGAAAGATGATTCACTTCGTATGTGCATCAACTTCAAGCATATCAATCAGGCCTGCCCGAAAGATCATTTCCCTCTACCCCGCATCGATCAAATCATCGACTCGACTGCGGGATGCAAGCGTTTGTCCTTTTTGGACGCTCATTCCAGGTACCATCAGATCCGACTGTATGGACCCGACAAAATAAAAACAGCTTTCATCACCCCATTCGGGTGTTTTTGCTATGTTATCATGCCCTTTGGCCTCTAGAATACTGGTGCCACATTCATGCGCATGATTCAGAAGTGCCTGCTCACTCAAATCAGTCGGAATACATGGATGACATTGTGGTCAAGTCGCGTAAAGGTTTCGACCTGCTGACTGACCTCGCTGAAACCTTTGCCAACTTGAGAAGATATGATATCAAGCTTAATCCGTCAAAGTGCACATTCGGAGTCCCAGGTGGAAAGTTACTCGGTTTCCTCGTTTCCGAATGAGGGATCGACGCAAACCAAGAGAAAGTTGGTGCCATCCTCCGAATGAAACGCCCTGTGCGTGTGCACGACATTCGGAAGCTTACTGGTTGTTTGGCCGCTTTGAGTCGATTCATCTCTCGTCTCGGTGAAAAGGCATTGCCTCTTTTCCGACTGATGAAGAAATCTGACAAGTTCGAGTGGACTCCTGAAGCTGACGCAGCGTTTGCAGAGCTAAAAGCCCTGCTTTCCACCTAGACGGTGCTTGTTGCTCCAATCAGCAAAGAACCTATACTGCTTTATATCGCAACCACTGGACAAGTTGTCAGTACAGTGCTCACGGTCAAGTGGGAAGAAGAAGGCAAAGCCTACAAGGTTCAACGCCCAGTGTACTATATTTCTGAAGTCTTGACTCTGTCCAAGCAGAGATATCCGCAATCAGAAACTTGTCTATGGAATTTACTTGACCACAAAGAAGGTTGCACACTACTTCTCAGATCACTCAGTTTCAGTCGTCAGTGATGCTCCGTTGTCAGAAATTTTGAACAACAGAGATGCAACTGGTCGAGTGGCAAAGCGGGCGATTGAACACCTTCCGTTGGATATCAAGTTTGAGGCAAAGAAAGCAATCAAGTCCCAAGCAATAGCAGATTTCCTCGCCGAGTGGAGTGAACAGCAGCAACCGACTCAGATTCACTCAGAACATTGGACTATGTTCTTTGATGGGTCCAAGATGCTGAATGGTTCTGGTGCTGGGTTAGTCCTGGTATCCCCACGAGGCGACAAACTCAGTTATGTTCTCCAGATTCACTTTGATTCCTCCAACAATGAGGCTGAATATGAGGCACTTCTGTACGGGTTGCGTATGGCCATTTCACTCGGCGTCCGTCGCCTAATGGTTATGGCGACTCAGATTTGGTGGTCAATCAAGTGATGAAGGAGTAGGACATCAGGAGCCCGGCTATGACTGGCTATTGTAATGCAGTGAGAAAGTTGGAAAAGATGTTTGAAGGGTTAGAGCTCCACCACATACCCCGACTCAAGAATCAAGCAGCTGATGACCTGGCGAAGATAGGTTCCAAGTGCGAGCCTATTCCCAGCAATGTGTTCTTGGAGCATCTCCACACCCCGTCAGTTCAAGAGGATCCTTTCACGGAAAAGCCCCCGCAACTGAAAAGTTCTACTGATCCAACTGAAGTCGAAATCCCAGCCGTGGTCGACCTGATCATGGAGGTTTTGGTCGTCATCCCCGACTGGACAGTACCATACCCGACTGGACAGTACCATATATTGCATATTTTCTCAGGAAGGAGCTTCCAGAGGATGAAGATGAGGCCCGTCAGGTTGTCCGTCGATCCAAAGCCTTTACCGTGACAGGAGGACAACTTTATAGAGAGAGTGTTACTGGAGTCGTTCAATGATGCATCACACCAGAAGAAGGTCGAATGATTCTCAATGATATCCACTCGGGGACCTGTTGTCACCATGCGTCCTCTCGGACCATTGTGGCCAAAGCATAACGAGCGGGATTCTACTGGCCGCGAGCAAACGAAATGGCAAAAGACATAGTCGACATGTGTGAGGGTTGTCAGTTCTACTCCAATATGTCCCACAAGCCTGCATCAGCCTTGAAGACCATTCCACTCGTCTGGCCATTTGCCGTCCGGGGATTGGATATGGTTGGACCTCTGAGGACCGGCAGGAGCAGATTCACCCATCTGTTTGTAGCAGTCGACAAGTTCACTAAATGGATTGAAGCCAAACCCATCAAGAACCTCGACTCAAGTACCGCCGTCAGCTTCATTAGAGAGTTAACATTCAGATATGGGGTTCCGCCCAGCATCATCATGGACAATGGTTCAAACTTTGATTCAGACGAGTTCAAAGCTTTTTGTTCTTCCCAAGGCACTCGGGTCGACTACGCTTCTGTCGCTCACCCGCAGTCGAACGGACAAGCCGAAAGAGCAAATGGTTTGATCCTCCAAGGGTTGAAACCCCGGTTGATGTGTGACCTCAAGCATGCAACAGGCTCTCGGGTAGACGAGTTACCTTTAGTCCTTTGGGGATTGAGAACAACACCAAATCGGTCGACTGGTCGGACTCCCTTCTTCATGGTCTATGGGGCTGAAGCCGTGCTGCCGAGTGATTTGCTTCAAAACGCGCCTCGAGTGGAACTTTTCTCAGAAGTCGAAGCAGAACAAGCTCGACAAGATGTTGTTGATCTTCTGGAAGAAGCAAGAGAGATGGCCCTGATCCGGTCGACCATTTATCAGCAAGACCTCCGTCGATTCCATGCCAGAAACATGAGAGGTCGAGCATTTCAGGAAGGAGACCTTGTGCTCCGAGTGGATCAGCAATGGCCTCACAAGCTTGCTCCCGCTTGGGAAGGCCCCTTCATCATCACCAAGGTGCTCCACAACGGAGCGTATCACCTTTACAATGTGGAACACAAGAAAGACGAGCCACGCGCTTGGAATGCGGAGCTGCTCCGCCATTCTCATACTTAAACATTCAGACTGATGAGATGTAATAAGAAGTACCTTTCGGTTTGTTTATCAAAGAAGCAGTTTTACAGTCTCCTAAATGATTGTTGTTACATATGCATGTGTTCAAAAACCCCCAGTGGGTGGCTTAGCTGCGAACCTGATTCGCCTAAGTTTCAAAAACAAACTCTGAGTGAAGAGAAATCCTCTCACTCGGGGGCTTAGCCGGGAACCCGATTCGCCTAAGTTTAAAAAATCCTACCGAGTGAAGGGCAACCCTCTCACTCGGGGGCTTAGCTGCAGTCCTGTACTCGCCTAAGTTTCAAAAATCCCACTGAGTGAAGAGCAACCCTCCCACTCGGGGGCTTAGCTCTAGTTCCGTACTCGCCTAAGTTAAAAAAATCCTACCGAGTAAAGAGCAACCCTCTCACTCGGGGGCTTAGCTGCAGTTCCGTACTCGCCTAAGTTAAAAAAATCCTATCGAGTGAAGAGCAACCCTCTCACTCGGGGGCTTAGCTGCAGTTCTGTACTCGCCTAAGTTAAAAAAATCCTACCGAGTGAAGAGCAACCCTCTCACTCGGGGGCTTAGCTGCAGTCCTGTACTCGCGTAAGTTTAAAAAATCCTACCGAGTGAAGAACAATCCTCTCACTCGGGGGCTTAGCTGCAGTTCAGTACTCGCCTAAGTATAAAAAATCCTACTGAGTGAAGAGCAATCCTCTCACTCGGGGGCTTAGCTGCAGTTCCGTACGCGCCTAAGTTTAAAAAAATCCCACCGAGTGAAGAGCAACCCTCTCACTCGGGGGCTTAGCTGCAGTCCTGTACTCGCCTAAGTTTCAAAAATCCCACTGAGTAAAGAGCAACCCTCTCACTCGGGGGCTTAGCTGCAGTCCTGTACTCGCCTAAGTTAAAAACCACTCACAAGTACCGAGTCACAAGTACAATGTACGCTCCATCCCAATCCGCAAGGATGAGAAGCTACAGGTCGTGTGCAGCACCCGATGCTCTTGCCCATGACCCTCTCGATGGAGCTGCATCACAAGTACAATGTACTCCATCCTGATCCGCAAGGACGATGAAGTGCAGGTCATGTACAACATCTAATGCTCATGGCCACAACCCCCTCGTCAGAGCTGCGTCACAAATACAATGTCAGTTCTGAGTGAAGAAACAAGTTCCACTCGGAGTCAAGAGATTTGAAAGCGGTAAAACCAAAGCAACCATATTCAAAGAAAAACCAAGTTCGGATAAATCTCACAGGGTTCAGAACCGCGGGTAAAAGTGCTCGGGCATCAGGCCCGAAAGAGTATAACGGTTACAAAATCACTCGGCATTCCGAGGAAAATTTAATCAAGGCTTAAAGTTCGTTCACTCCATGGGAGGAGGGCTGGCAGGCTCGACGAACTCGTCCAGGTCGATTCCGTCCGCAATACGGGTGGCTGCTTCGATGAAGGTCTCCATGAAAGACTGGAAGTCAAGTTTCTTGGTATTGGCCACCTTGAGTGCTCCTAGTTTCTCCTCCTTGGCCTCTTTGCAATGGACGCGAACCAGAGACAGAGCCACATCAGCACCGCATCGGGCGGATGACTTCTTCCATTCCTGCACTTGACCAGGGATCTCATTGAGTCGAGTCATCAGAGACTCGAGATCATTCTGAAATGTCACCCTTGGCCAGAGCGCCGTGTCGATCCGCGACACCGCCACCTTCAGTCGTGCGAGGTAGTCCATGGCGCTGGCAAGACGAGATTCCAGTCGGAGCACGTTCATGGAAGCTTCATCCTTAACAGGGGAGTTGATGGGGTCCAAGTTTGTCTCAATTTGCCCAGTCTCTTCCTCGAAGTTTTGACAGAATTCTGCACACACAATGAAATGATGAGTCGACAGCAGCAAATCAGTCGGACAAGGAAAGGTACCTTCAGGCATAAGGAACAGCTTCTTGGCGAGTGCTCCCAGATAAACCTCCAGCTCGTCCTTCTTCCGAGTGAGATCTCCAACTTTGTCGGTCAGAGTCACCTTGTCCTTCTTCAGCTGCACGACTTCCTTGTTGGCTTCGCTGATGGCAGTCTTCAGTTTGGTGTTTTCTTCTTCCAACTTGACGACTGAAGCCAGCTTCTTATCAGCAAGTTCGTTTTTCTCCCGTGCCGTCTTCTGCGCAGCAGCGAGGTCGAGGTCCTTCTGCTCGAGAGCCTGCTTCATTTTGTCTAAAGAAATAACATTCTTCAGACGAGCTTGGAGTTGTCTGTTTTCACTACGCACATCTGTTCGAGTAGTGTCACTCAGTTCAAAGAATGGAAGGAAAAGATGACAAAGTAAACAGTCGACAAGCTATTACCTCCCATGGCAGTTGCTTCATCCTTAGCCTTCTGCATGTTTTCCTTGGCTAGCTCAAGGTCGAGATTGAGTTCGATCTGTTTTTTTTGCAAGTCAGCGAACTGGACCCCGAAGTCACAGGATTTCTACAGTCAATGAATAAGACACGTCAATTGACTGGGACAAAGATCAATTGCTTCCGAGCGAAAAAGATACAAGTTCAGGTCATTACAGCAAAAAGAGTTCTAAGACTACTTCCGAATCAAACATTCAACAGTAGTCTCGGGGACTACACCCAGTGGGTGCACATGGCGTGCCCCCACTGGTTCGGCTTTCCACTCGACGTGGTTCCAAAAAAACAAAAGTGGCAATGCTTGTTCTCAGACCACCGCCGACTGCCCGCAGTCGACCGCGGTCTCGGGGACTACACCCAGTGGGTGCACTTAGCATGCCCCCACTGGTCCGGATCCCACTCGGCACGACCAGTCTAGACCGAGTGGAAGAATTGTAAAGAGACATTTTGATAAAGACCCCCGCTGAATAAAACATTTGACGGCGGTCTCAGGGACTACGCCCAGTGGTGCACTCTGCGTGCCCCCACTGATTCAGGGATACACTCGACATGACCTAGTCGACTCAAGTGAAAGAATTATACAGCAAAAGTTTAAACACCCAGTGGGTGTACAGATGCAAGGTGTAGACTCATGATAGATACACATTAAAGGTTTCAAAACACTCATCCACAGACATCTTACGAATAATAAAGCAGCAGTTTTCAAGTATCATATCCTAGCAGAGCAAGGGTTAAACCAAAGATGAGTCGGAAATCAACTAACCTGGACGTTGGCTTGGAGAGCTGAGCTGGCATCATAAGCAGCCTGACTGGCCTCACACACCACCTTCATCTGCTCCATCATAAGGCCTGCTTGGCGTATAGCTTCCTTAGCAGCGCCTACCTGGTCCTCTGGGATATGATGGGAAACAAAGAGTGAAGTTGATGGGTTGGTTGAAGCAGTCAAAGGATCCGAAGCATGGAGCTGCACAGACGGAGCAGGGACTTGGGCAGTCGACGCCGAGGGACGATCAGTCGACACAGGAACAGCGAAAGAAATGGAAGCTCGAACCGGGTCTCCAGATTGCTAAACCACTGGCTCTAGCGCTGTCGCCGACTGAGGTACCTTGCTGGAAGGCGCCCTCCTACCCGAAGTTCTGCTCTTTCTTCCCGTGGTCTTCTGAGGCACGTCTTCATCATCATCTGGAAGTTCAATGATATTTTGCGGTGGTGCAAGAGACTCGACCATGAGTATTCAGTCGACCCATAATACAATCGACAAAATAAGTGCAAGATTGCATAGTTGTACCTGCTTTGGAGGTGGCCGCATCTTCAGTTTCCTCGTTGTCCTTGTAAACGTCCATGGAGGTCGCGGAGGTAGCAGCGCTGAGAATTTCAGAACTCACTCGGTCAAACAAGAGAATGAGTCGACTGAAGTACAGAAGTTTCCAAACGACACAATAGCAAAGAGATAAAGCAAAATACTTACGCAGAGGCAACGGGGACGTCCACTTTGATCTTTGGCAGGGCCTTCCGAGTCTTTGTCGGCGCAACCTTGGGCTACTTCAGGGCCTTCTCTGTCGCCTTGCGAGTGGATTTCCGAGTGCGCTTCAACACCTGCGCGCCTGACGCGACCGCTTTGCCACGTCCACCTGCTGGGTCGTGCGTCTACTTTGAACGTCTTTCAGGACGAGGTGGTGAGTCGACTTCCTCGCCACTGCTCGAGTCGTCGTCGTCATCATCGCTTCCATCTTCGGATTTCCAGTCGGCACTCTCACCTCTACACTCGGCTCCCTCCTGGACTTGTTCTCCATTCGGCATCGAGTACATCTCAGTATAAATCTGTGAGGCAAGAAGTTTGACGAGCACCAATCAAGGTCAAGGACAATCAAAAATCAGGATAAAATTGTACTTGGAAACAAAGATCAAACCTTGTCTGGTTCATTTTCGGAGTCAAATGGAGCAACCCTCCTGGACCCCCTGGGGTTGTCTTTATTTCCAGTGATGCTCCGCAGCCACTGCTCCACCGTCTCCTCGGATACTTCCTCTGGGTCGACCCGAGCGGTGTCGCTGGGGCCCGAATACATCCACATCGGGTGATCGCGGGCTTGAAGAGGCTGGATGCATCTACTCAGAAACACTTCCTACAAATCCATCCCAGTCACGCCATCACGAACCAGTTGGACTACCCGGTCGACTAGCATGGACACGTCTCCCTTCTCCTCTGAAGTCACGATAAGCGAGGAAGGTTGATTGACTCGGTCCATGGTGAAAGGGGGAAGGCCGGTCGACTGACCAGGAGTCGGAACGTCTTTGCAGTAGAACCAAGTCGACTGCCACCCTCTGACTGAGTCGGGAAGAGTCATGGGAGGAAAAGTACTCCTACCCCTCGTCTGAATCCCTAGACCCCCACACATTTGGATCACACGTGTCTTTTTGTCACTCGGATTTGCCTTCTTCACAGTCTGAGAGCGGCAGGTGAAAATGTGCTTGAACAGACCCCAGTGCGGTCGACAACCCAAGAAGTTTTCACACAAAGAAATATACGCGGCAAGGAGTGTGATTGTGTTGGGAGAAAAGTGGTGAAGTTGGGCACCAAAGAAGTTCAGAAAACCCCGGAAGAAAGGGTGGGGAGGCAGAGTGAAACCCCGGTCGACGTGAGTGGCAAGCAGGACGCACTAACCCTCTTGCGGCTGGGGCTCAGTCTCACTCCCCGGCAGCCTCCATGACCCATGGGCGATCAAGCCTCCGCTGGCCAGATCTTCCAAATCCTCCTTCAAGATCGTGGACCGAATCTAGTCCCCCTGGATCCAGCTAGGCGGCAGACCGGACCTCGATGAATATCCCCCCCGACTCGTCTTCTTGCCTTTCGCCGCCGCCGTCGCCTTCTTCGCTCGCTCCAGAGCCGTCGTCTTGTCTTTTCCCATCGCGGCAAACCGCGCACAGGCAGGGCAGCGGCGTCGAGAGTTGAGGCGGATGCGGTGGAGAAGCAGAGGAGCAAGAAGGGGAAATAGGGCACACTGTGCAACACATCAGCCTCGACGCCTTTTATGGGGATGTTTCTGAGTGGCTGACTCATGGGCCCAAGCGATCCTGTCAAATCCTGCAACAGTCGCGCGCAGGATACGTGGCGAAAAAGGTGGTGCAAAGATCGAGGCGCCTCTGTCTATCCACTCCGTTTACTGCTGTACGCCCCGTCCCGTGCGCTTCCCCGAAATTTTGAATCCCGTGAGATCCGGAAACCGCAGAGTAATTAATCACACCTAAGGTTTTATACCATTCCAACACTCGAAGCATATTAGTATAAGTTCACTCGACAAACTCTGAATGGATCAAGGCGACCGACAAGGAAGTTGAAGCTTCAGCATAGTTCACTGACCCAGCTAAAATGCCTCCGAAGCACATATAAATCGGGTTAGAATTGTCTTCAACCTCTTCTCCACTCGGACCTCGATCCATTCGGGGGCTAATGACGATGACATGTATCTAGGGTGGGGTAATAGGCCTGACCTGGACACCCTTCCCAAGGACACTTCCCTAGAGTCAAATGCATTCAAAGCATAGCGGCATCTACCGACTGAAATCACCTCAGAGTGCAACCCACTCGACTAACAATTCCACTCGGATAACCCAATTCCATTCCACCAGGATATAATCATTTGACCATACCAGAAACTACTCGGAGTACAGAAGATCTAAAGTCACTCAGGATGGCAACGGTCAGGCGTTCACTCCGTAGTCTTAATGATCATTTATATGTCTTTATTATAGGCGTTACCAATAACGTCTCACCTTAATGTACATTGAACCCCTTGTAACGTGGGTTGGCTGGGGTCCTGGCGCACTCTATATAAGCCACCCCCCTCTACTGGCACAAGAGTTCGCACCCCCTGTAACTTCACGCATAATCCAATCGACCAAGCCTCCGGGCACCGAGACGTAGGGCTGTTAGTTCCTCCGCGAAGGGCCTGAACTCGTAAACCTTGCGTGCACAACCTCATCGTAGCTAGGATCTTGCCTCCTCCTACGTACCCCCTATTCTATTGTCAGACTTAGAGCATGATTGGTTTGAAGCCAAAATTTTTCACCTCGGCATAGTACCTGCAAAGCTTACCCACGCGCAAGGTTTTGGATACCGAGTGAAAAAATATGTTAACTGAAAATCTCAGTACCACACAGAAATCGTCTTACAGAGCAAGAAATTTTGAATTCGATTGAAATTTGACTAAAATAGGGGCGAATTTTATCAGGATTCAAAATTCATTTTAAAAAGCATCCAAAAACTAGCTGGCATATTTGGCTAACGCGTAACCGAGAATCCCAGTGTCTCGCGAGATTCTTTTTCATCCGGTATCCAAACATTGCCCACACTGGGTTCGATGCATGAACAGTGCGTATGTATGCCAGGTGAGATGCACTCCCCGATACGATCTCGCGGAGAAGAAAATTAAACAAGGCATTGTATCCTCGCATGAATCAGCATGGAGGATGACTCAGCGAGAATGGCCGTGAAGCAAACGCCAAATTAACCCAAGACAAGATGTCGACACCCGCCCTTGGTATGTGTGCCAGCGGCCGATCGATGACCACATCATGTCCTCATGCATCCGGGCCCTCCACACACGCCGCTAACAGTGCGCTCAGTTTCATCAGACTACGCAATACTTATGGGGTCGGGCAGGTCAAACAATTTATAAACAGAATGCAACTGATGAACTAGTTGTTCAGCAGAGGGTTTCATAGCGTTTGACCTTTACAGCATTGGCCATGGCGATGCTTGCAGTTGCAACAATTTCCATAGCAGAGGGCTACTTCGTTTTTCTCCAATAGAGCGTCAAGCAAATCCTAATAAGTGTTCTCACGCTCTAAAATTCTATAAAATTCTACTCCCTCCATTCCATAATGTAGTGCCTATAGATTTTTACAAAAGTCAAATATTACAAACTTTGACCATGTTTATAGAGAAAAGTAGGTACATCTAGAATACCAAATGCACATTATTGGATACATCGTGAGTTATATTTTCAGAATGTGCATGTTTGGTATTGTAGATATAGACAGTTTTCTCTATACACTTGGTCAAAGTTGGCAATATTTGATTTTCACAAAAATCTATAGACACTACATTGTGCAATAGAGGGTATTAAATAAGAAATCATTGTTCATGCATGTTTACTACTAGTACACATGATTGATTGAGAACATCAAGTGTCGAAGACAGTGCAAACCACATGGGAATGAGCACATCGTGTTACGGCCATCCCCGGCACGCTCTCGCATAGGTGATAAAAGCTATGCCCCATGTGAGTAACTGACTTTGCTGTCCTTGGCTAACCTTTTTGATCAATTTTGGGACATGGTGTTAAGATAACCGGTAACTACAAATATATGACAGACCAATGAAATTAATAAAATAATAATAATAATTTGGATTCCTTGATTGAATTGAGATAAGCTTTTTCCGTTGTTAATGGTATACTATATTTAATTCGAATGATTTTTTTCCTAATTTTGGAGGACTAAAACATTTAGAATTGTTCTTTTGCTGTTTGTACCTGATACATATTTTTCGTTAAGATTTATTTGGACGTTATTCGTTGTAAATTTACCCATCAGTTAAGGGGGTGTTTGGTTCCAGGGACTTTTTTGTGTTGGGACTAAAAAAAGTCCCTAAAAGTCCCTAGCAAACCAAACAGGGAGGGACTTTTTTGGGACTTTTTGCTAAAAGTCCTTAGAAGCATCTTCTTACAAGTCTTTTTCAAAAAATCTTAGGGACTAGAAAAAGTCCTAGGACTAGAGAACCAAACCCCACCTAAATCTCTTGGAGAATTCAGTGCGGTAAGATTCTAGAGGCTGTTCGGTTTGTGCCTGTGTTGGCCTTGCTAATTTTTGTTTGCCAAATAATTGTGGTAGGATTTTGACGCCCGTGCCTTGCTAAAATATTGGCTGTGAATTGAACTATGGCTGTCATAGAAGTGTGGGGCACCAATTATTTGTTCTCCATCCGAATGACCACCAAGTCTGCGTGAAAGTCCAATTTATTGTCAGCCAGGTGAGGGCAATGGGTCGATGCTGGTAATAAAGCGTCAATTGACTACACAAAATCCCTCCCCCGTGTTGTCTCCTCTGAGGCAACTCGGGGGCCAACCCTAGCCGCCACCACCTAGTCCCCCAGCCCCCTCCCTCCCTCCGCTGCCGCCAGAGGTGGCCATCGGCGCGGCCGCTCGACACCCATGAAGGTGGCGGCGGGGACCTCGCGGCTCCACCCTGCGTGGAGAGCCTCGGCTTCCGGGTCGCCGGCCCCGGGCGCCGGCCAACGGTGTGGCCTGTGCGGTGGGCGGCGCCGCTGGGTGCAGGTGGGCCATCTTCCCGGACGGGCGGGTGGCGCGGAGGCGGCGGTCGTCGGCGGCTGCAGCGGCCTCCCGCAGGTTGGCTGTACCTTGGATAATCGTCGTCCTCAGCATAGATCTGCTCCGATTCGCGCCGTCCCCTGTCCCTGGTGGCTCTGGTAGCTGTTTTCGGTAGGCGGGTGTGCGGATCTGGTGGCTGGGTGCGGATCCGGGGGAAACCCCTCGCCGGCGTGGCGGCCACACTGAAGACGTCGCCTTTGGGCGTCGTTTCCCTTGCTGAAGGCTTCGGTGGGCTTCGTGTACCTCCCACCCCACCCAGCAGCTCGGGAGAAAGCCTTAGTTCCTCGATTCATGGCGACGACGGCACCTTGGTGGCGTGACACTTCTTGAAGGCGTCGTCCGGGAAGTGCTCAAGTGGTGGTGGAGTTGGTGGTGTTTCGACAGCGGATTGTATTGGTCTGATCTCATCTTTGGCAGCCTGCTTGGGTCCAGGTGTGGATGGTTCCAGCTGTTGGTGCGAGGGGATCGGGGTCCCTTTCTCGGTGCCAGTGAAATGTCTTGGGCTATGGAGACTCCTATCCTTGACCGATGCATGGTGCTGCATCCTTTTGGCCTTCTCCGGGGTTTTCAGCGCCTTCGTTTCGACAACTCGCGTCCGGTGCTCTGCCTTGCTGCTACCGGCGACGGTTATTGGGTGATCGGCTCCCTGTTTCTTGTGGGTTTGTCCGTGGTGCCTCTCCTTTGGCAGCTTGGGTACTTTGATCTAGGTTCTAGGGTGAACCACTCAGCCGGCCGCCGGTGCGGCACCCGTCTAGCCCGGGTGAAAGGGTAGGGGCCCTTTGCAGCGGCGGAGTCAGATCAGGTGTTGCCCCTGTTTTTCCTCAGGTGGCAGTCAGTGACACAAAACATGCACGGTGGCGCCTTCCTCCCGTAGCCTTTGTAGGTTAGCTGGTTTTGGCGTAGCGGCATTTGATGGCATTTCATTGCCTTCGAGTTGTTCTACTGAGCACATTGTATCTTTATTTTCGCTCTCTGTTTTCTTGTTGTAAGTGGCAGTCATGTAATCCTGGCCGGTTGATGGTTTTGTTAAGTCAAAGCGGGGCTCTTCTTGAGCCTTCGTTCCAAAAAAAGGGTGAGGGTAGTGATCCAAACAGCCCCCTGATGCACATGATATCATATTTTTCATGTTTTTGCATATCGTAGACCTAGGAATTCTGTGGTTCTTCTTGCCACTGTCTTCTGAAAAAACACATGCATGGGAAATCGTTTCATTGGACATTAAATATGTATTCTTGTTTGTGTCATATACAGTTGAATCATTCAATACACTATGCGCAGTCATGATTCATTGTGTGCATAGTCTTTTTTGTCTACCCTAACAATGACAAGAGCTTCTTGCAAAAAAAATAAAAAAATTCACAGCAGATGTGCCTATTTGTTGAGAGAGGCCATTGTGTACAGGTAGGCCATGGATGCACCTTGGCGTGCTATAAAAATTCTTTAAACATACAACCATGATGTGGCCATTGAGTAACTGAGATGACGACATGCACACATGGATTATTGCTGGTCGGATCTGATATTGAGAACCTAGCTCTTTTGTCGGTAGAACATAGTACTATGCCTAGTTATAATAATCTAGTGCAACTGCGCAAGCTTAGGGATGTCCACATTTGATGATCTGCCACAAATTGGTGTTCTGTAGTTAAGAAATTCTTCTAAAAATTAATTTAAGAAATCCATTCTGTCAAAATTTGATAATGGGCATACACATATTGCAAATATGAAATATGTGAAACACAAATGACATCACTGAAAATACTTATGAATACAATTCCCATGAGCATATTATTTTTGTGTCATGATTATTGGTCAAACATAATATTCTGTCTTGTGTACGCCTTGCATTTTTTGGATGAGGAAGTAGCCATAACTACAAGTCATACTAACTAATTTAAAAAAAACTATTAAACAAATTTTTAAAAAACTATTAAACAAATTCAGGCAAATTTTAAAAATGGTAAGTTAGTAATTTTTCATGGATCTACACAACTTGCATCGGTCCATCAGACGGCCATCGGCATCACGTACACACTAGGTACCAATTCTATATTGAAAGGTAGTAGATGACAAAAGCAACCTACCTGCCGTGTAAAACACACGCCGCGAGCTAGCTAGTTCGATCGAACACACAACTAAATTAACGCCAGGCTTCCAAAGAAAAGCTAGCTAGAGAGCAGCTAGGTCGTCGACACCGGCGAGGTCGATCTCGCCTTTGCCGCAGGCCGATCGATGTCCACCATGGACTGCGTGATCCATGTGGTGCTGGGGGTGGCCATGCGGAGGTGCATCTGCCGGCTGCACGAGGTCGTCGCCATGGCGATGGAGGTCGGCACGGCGCTGCTCGTGGCCGTACGGTTCTCCGGCATGGCCTTCCGCCACACACCAGCGCCGACTCAGGCGGTCTCGGGGTCGACTCAGGCAGTCTCGGGGTCGACGCACTACTACTACTACGCCCCCGTGGCTGCCTCCATGGTTGGCATGTCCCGGCTCGACAGGCACTAGCACTGGGGACCGGTGAGCTACACCCCTCTGGATTTGATGGCTAATCAATCGTGTATTTTTATTTAGTGAGTAATAATGAAATTCAGTGCTTGATTAGCTACATACACACATGCGCACTGTATATTAAGCAATATATGTGTTCATCTTGATATCGATATAGTAATTGATCAGTCTCGCATGCATGGTGGTGATTAATTGGATCTTGGTCAGGTGTTCACTATTGTGAATTTGTGATGACTCCAGGGTTATACCCTCCTTTGGGAAAAAACGGTGTCCATTTGTGTTTCTTTCTTTGCTTGCTAGCTCGTTTTTGTTTTGGGGATTCATGATTCACTATTATGTAATCATGTGTGGACTAATTAAATCCTCCAGTGGTTTAGAATATATATAGCACAAGAAGAATCGAGAGATAACAGACAAGAATTAGTTATTTCTGAATATATAGCACTAGACTGCATCCTGCATAGGTGAATCTTCTTCCTTGCATGTTCGTGTTTTATCGCTGGGGTTGTCATTAATCGCTGCTTATGCATGTGATGTGCTATCAATTTGTGGATATTGTTCGTAATAGTCCAACTAATGTAGTTCATTGAGAACTAATTACTGAATTCTTGCTATGTTGTTTCTGCATATTCTTAGCTGTACGTGTGGCTACTGAAATGTTTGATCTACTAGACTGTAATCAAAGATTAAAGTGCACTAGTTTGTTATAAGCAAATCATATATAAAACATCATAGCTTTATTTGTTACTCCTATACATCTCTATACATCTCTCCCAGGCGAGGCTTCGTAAACTCGGTCATTTAATTGGTTTCTCTAAGTTGTATCAAAATACCTTTTTTTTCTAAGATTTGTTTCATTAATTACCTGACGTCCCATCTTATCTACTCCCAACAGCTCGCCATGCCTTGATTTTGAAATAACAAAATGTTCAAGTGTATTTGTACCCGCCATATATTGAGTGTTCAGAAAAAGAAAAGGCACACTCAATTTATATCTTTTGGTCTATGCATATGGTAATTGTACTGGCCAGGATATTGAAGGCGATCCTTGATCAATTTGATCAGGACGTCGTGATAAACGCACTCGGTGCCTTACAACTGGACTGTATAGTTGGATAGATGTGTATTTACATTGAGAGTTGTACATTTGTATATAAAGTTATGATTTGTCCTCGAGCCCTCTTCTTTTATCCTCGCTCACCGAAGTTACTCATTTCTTGGTCAAATAAGTCTGTATGTGGGGAGGTGTGGCTGGGAGTCAACAAAATAGTTGTATGGCAGCGTGTGTGGTTTTTCTTGCTTAATATTAAGATGTGAGTATTATATAGTAGAAGAATTTAGCAGTTTTACTATCTTTCCTTATTTGGGGGCTTGCACGGAATAAACCTGGCAGGTGCTGGAGCTCGTATTTGGTTGCCTAAAGCAAAAGAACTAACTGGGTTGGTTATATGGAAAGGCACATTCCTGGTTTCTTACTGTCTTGCACTACAATTGTTCAGTTGGATTGTTGTGTGTGCTCATCTTGCACTACAAGTGATCGTGTTACGGATCCAAAACGTATCATTCTCTGTAGTTTAATTAGGTTTTCTTACAAATATTAAATGGCCGTCGATTAATTCTTTATCTATTACTTCTACTATTTTCCTATCTCAGTACAATACGACTCTCATTATAGCTTATTTCGTAAACATAAACAACATGAAAAGAAGAAAAATCAAGCATGTCCAAGATTGTTATAGAGAAGGAGTAGCGCACAAAGCACGCAACGAGGAGACCTTTCATGGTGGGCCCCATGTGTAAGGTGGGCACGACCGGTGGGCCACTCCATTAGGTCACATCTCCACATATACAATATGTGGTCATGTTAACAATATGAATTGGGCAGTCATGTTGCAAATATGCTTTTAGCGTGAAGTGAAAATGTGAGTACAACATGACCATAATGCAGGCTTAGGACATGATCGTCACACCCTCGTCTTCCTCAATCGTTCACAGCCCACCCCTCAATTGTCGTGTATAACCCGTGGGCGGGGCTTGTGTACGATAGCGTAGGCGGTAGGCCATTATCATGTTTAGTATACTCATCATGAAGCACATTTAGATCAAGAGATAACAAGTAGAAGATAAGCAGAGCTTTAGGTTGAAAATAGAAAAAACCCAACCTGGGCCATCGGATTAGAGATGAATGGCATATATTATGGTGGAGGTGAAGGAAATATGCCCTAGAGGCAATAATAAAGTTATTATTTATTTCCGTATTTCATGATAAATGTTTATTATTCATGCTAGAATTGTATTAACCGGAAACTTGATACATGTGTGAATACATAGACAAAACAGAGTGTCACTAATATGCCTCTACTTGACTAGCTCGTTGAATCAAAGATGGTTAAGTTTCCTAGCCATAGACATGAGTTGTCATTTGATTAACGGGATCACATCATTAGAGAATGATGTGATTGACTTGACCCATTCTGTTAGCTTAGCATTCGATCGTCTAGTATATTGCTATTGCTTTCTTCATGACTTATACATGTTCCTATGACTATGAGATTATGCAACTCCCGAATACCGGAGGAACACTTTGTGTGCTACCAAACGTCACAACGTAATTGGCTGATTATAAAGGTGCTCTACAGGTGCCTCCGATGGTACTTGTTGAGTTGGCATAGATCGAGATTAGGATTTGTCACTCCGATTGTCGGAGAGGTATCTCTGGGCCCTCCTGGTAATACACATCACTATAAGCCTTGCAAGCAATGCAACTAATGAGTTAGTTGCGGGATGATGTATTACGGAACGAGTAAAGAGACTTGCCGGTAACGAGATTGAACTAGGTATTGAGATACCGACCATCGAATCTCGGGCAAGTAACATACCGATGACAAAGGGAACAACGTATGTTGTTATGCGGTTTGACCGATAAAGATCTTCGTAGAATATGTGGGAGCCAATATGAGCATCCAGGTTCCGCTATTGGTTATTGACCGGAAACATGTCTCGGTCATGTCTACATAGTTCTCGAACCCGTAGCTAGGGTCCGCACGCTTAACGTTCGGTATTATGAGTTTATGTGTTTTGATGTACCGAAGGTAGTTCGGAGTCCCGGATGAGATCAGGGACATGACGAGGAGTCTCGAAATGGTCGAGACGTAAAGATCGATATATTGGACGACTATATGCGGACATCGGAAAGGTTCCGAGTGGTTCGGGTATTTATTGGAGTACCGGAGAGTTACGGGAATTCGCCGGGGAGTATATGGGCCTTATTGGGCTTTAGGGGAAAGAGAGAAGGGAGGCTGCGCCCCCCCAAGGCCTAGTCCGAATTGGACTAGGGGGAGGGGCGGCGCCCCGCTTCCTTCTCTTCTCTTTTCCCTTTCCTTCTCTCTCCTACTCCTACTACATGGAAGGGGGGGACTCCTACTCCCGGTGGGAGTAGGACTCCTCCAGGGCGCACCATAGCTAGGCCGGCCCTCCCCCCTCCTCCACTCCTTTATATACGTGGCCAGGGGGCACTCCATAGACACACAAGTTGATCAGTTGATCTTTTAGCCGTGTGCGGTGGCCCCCTCCACCATAATCCACCTTGGTAATATCGTAGCGGTGCTTAGGCGAAGCCCTGTGTCGGTAGCAATATCATCACCCTGATCACGCCGTGGTGCTGACGGAACTCTCCTGCGAAGCTCTGCTGGATCAGAGTTCATGGGACGTCATCGAGCCGAACGAGTGCTGAACTCGGAGGTGCCATGCGTTCGGTACTTGGATCGGTCGGATCATGAAGACGTACGACTACATCAACCGCGTTGTCATAACGCTTCCGCTTACGGTCTACGAGGGTACGTAGACGACACTCTCCCCTCTCGTTGCTATGCATCACCATGATCATGCGTGTGTGTAGGAAAATTTTGAAATTACTACGTTCCCCAACAGTGGCATCCGAGCCAGGTTTATGCGTAGATGTTATATGCACGAGTAGAACACAAGTGAGTTGTGGGCGATACAAGTCATATTGCTTAACAGCATGTCATACTTTGGTTCGGCGGTATTGTTGGATGAAGCGGCCCGGACCGACATTACGCGTACGCTTACGCGAGACTGGTTCTACCGACGTGCTTCGCACACAGGTGGCTGGCGGGTGTCAGTTTCTCCTACTTTAGTTGAATCGAGTGTGGCTACGCCCGGTCCTTGTGAAGGTTAAAACAACACTAACTTGACGAAATATCGTCGTGGTTTTGATGCGTAGGTAAGAACGGTTCTTGCTCAACCCGTAGCAGCCACGTAAAACTTGCAACAACAAAGTAGAGGACGTCTAACTTGTTTTTGCAGGGCATGTTGTGATGTGATATGGTCAAGACATGATGCTAAATTTTATTGTAGGAGATCATCATGTTTTGTAACCGAGTTATCGGCAACTTGCAGGAGCCATATGGTTGTCGCTTTATTGTATGCAATGCAATCGCCCTGTAATTGCTTTACTTTATTACTAAGCGGTAGCGATAGTCGTAGAAGCAATAGTTGGCGGGACGACAAAGGTGCTACGATAGAGATCAAGGTGTCGCGCCGGTGATGATGGTGATCATGACGGTGCTTTGGAGATGGAGATCAAAGGCACAAGATGATGATGGCCATATCATATCACTTATATTGATTGCATGTGATGATTATCTTTTATGCATCTTATTTTGCTTAGATTGACGGTAGCATTATAAAATGATCTCTCACTAAATTTCAAGGTACAAGTGTTCTCCCTGAGTATGCACCGTTGCTACAGTTCTTCGTGCTGAGGCACCACGTGATGATCGGGTGTGATAAGCTCTACGTTCACATAAAACGGGTGCAAGCCAGCTTTGCACACGCAGAATACTCGGGTTAAACTTGACGAGCCTAGCAGATGCAGATATGGCCTCGGAACACTGAGACCGAAAGGTCGAGCGTGAATCATATAGTAGATATGATCAACATAGTGATGTTCACCATTGAAAATTACTCCATCTCACGTGATCGGACATGGTTTAGTTGATTTGGATCACGTGATCACTTAGATGATTAGAGAGATGTCTATCTAAGTGGGAGTTCTTAAGTAATATGATTAATTGAACTTTAATTTATCATGAACTTAGTCCTGGTAGTATTAGCATATCTATGTTGTAGATCAATAGCTCGCGTTTAGCTCCCTTGTTTTATTTTTGATATGTTCCTAGAGAAAACTAAGTTGAAAGATGTTAGTAGCAATGATGCGGATTGGATCTGTGATCTGTCCTCATTGCTGCACAGAAGAATTATGTCCTTGATGCACCGCTAGGTGACAGACCGATTGCAGGAGCAAATGCAGACGTTATGAATGTTTGGCAAGCTCGATATGATGACTACTTGATAGTTTAGTGCACCATGCTTTACGGCTTAGAATCGGGGCTTCAAAGACGTTTTTGTAATGCCACGGAGCATATGAGATGTCCAAGAGTTGAAATTAGTATTTTAGACTCATGCCCATGTCGAAAGGTATGAGACCTTTGACAAGTACTTTGCCTACAAGATGGAGGAGAATAGCTCAGCTAGTGAGCATGTGCTCAGAATGTCTGAGTACTACAATCACTTGAATCAAGTGGGAGTTAATCTTCCAGATAAGATAGTGATTGACAGAGTTCTCTAGTCACTATCACCAAGTTACTAGAACTTCGTGATGAACTATAATATGCAAGGGATAACGGAAACGATTCCCAAGCTCTTCGCGATGCTGAAATCGACGAAGGTAGAAATCAAGAAAGCATCAAGTGTTGATGGTTGACAAGACCACTAGTTTCAAGAAAAGGGCAAAGGGAAGTAGGGGAACTTCAAAAAGAACGGCAAGCAAGTTGCTTCTCCCGTGAAGAAGCCCAAAGCTAGACCCAAGCCTGAAACTGAGTGCTTCTACTACAAAGGAAATGGCCACTAGAAGTGCAACTGCCCTAGATACTTGGCGGATAAGAAGGATGGCAAAGTGAACAAAGGTATATTGGATATACATGTTATTGATGTGTACTTTACTAGTGTTTATAGCAACCCCTCGGCATTTGATACTTGTTCAGTTGCTAAGAGTAGTAACTCGAAACTGGAGTTGCAGAATGAACAGAAACTAGTTAAGGGCGAGGTGACGATGTGTGTTGGAAGTAGTTCCAAGATTGATATGATCATCATCGCACACTCCCTATACTTACGGGATTAGTGTTGAACCTAAATAAATGTTATTTGGTATTTGCGTTGAGCATGAATATGATTGGATCATGTTTATTGCAATACGGTTATTCATTTAAGTTAGAGAATAATTATTGTTCTGTTTACATGAATAAAACCTTCTATGGTCATACACCCAATGAAAATGGTTTGTTGGATCTCGATCGTAGTGATACACATATTCATGATATTGAAGCCAAAAGATGCAAAGTTAATAATGATAGTGCAACTTATTTGTGGCACTGCCGTTTAGGTCATATTGGTGTAAAGCACATAAAGAAAATCCATGCTGATGGGTTTTTGGAATCACTTGATTGTGAATCAGTTGATGCTTGCGAACCATGCCTCATGGGAAAGATGACTAAGACTCCGTTCTCCGGAACAATGGAGCGAGCAACTGACTTATTGGAAATAATACATACTGATGTATGCGGTCCGATGAGTGTTGAGGCTCGCGGCGGGTATCGTTATTTTCTGACCTTCACATATGATTTGAGCAGATATGGGTATATCTACTTGATGAAACACAAGTCTGAAACATTTGAAAATTTCAAAGAATTTCAGAGTGAAGTGGAGAATCATCGTAACAAGAAAATAAAAGTTTCTACGATATGATCGCAGAGGTAAAATATTTGAGTTAACGAGTTTGGCCTTCAGTTAAAACAATGTGAAATAGTTTCACTACTCATGCCACCTGGAACACCATAGTGTAATGGTGTGTCCGAACGTCGTAACCGTACTTTATTAGATATGGTACGATCTATGATGTCTCTTACTGATCTACCACTATCGTTTTGGGGTTATGCATTAGAGACTGCTACATTCACGTTAAATAGGGCACCATCTAAATCCATGGAGATGACACCGTATGAACTATGGTTTGGCGAGAAACCTAAGCTGTCGTTTCTTAAAGTTTGGGACTGCGATGCTTATGTGAAAAAGTTTCAACATGATAAGCTCGAACCCAAATCGGAGAAGTAAATCTTCATAGGATACCCAAAAGAAACTGTTGGGTACACCTTCTATCACAGATCCGAAGGCAGGATATTCGTTGCTGAGAATGGATCCTTTCTAGAGAAGGAGTTTCTCTCGAAAGAAGTGAGTGGGAGGAAAGTAGAACTTGATGAGGTAATTGTACGTGCTCCCTTATTGGAGAGTAGTTCATCACAGAAATATGTTCCTGTGACTTCTACACCAATTAGTGAGGAAGTTAATGATGATGATCATGTAACATCAGATCAAGTTACTACTTAACCTCGTAGGTCAACTAGAGTAAGATCCGCACTAGAGTGGTACGGTAATCCTGTTCTGGAGTTCATGTTACTAGACCATGACGAACCTACGAACTATAAGGAAGCCATGATGAGCCCAGATTCCGCAAAATGGGTTGAGGCCATGAAATCTGAGATGGGATCCATGTGTGAGAACAAAGTGTGGACTTTGGTTGACTTGCCCGATGATCGGCAATCCATCGAGAATAAATGGATCTTCAAGAAGAAGACTGACGCTGACGGTAATATTACTGTCTACAAAGCTTGACTTGTTACGAAAGGTTTTCGACAAGTTCAAGGAGTTGACTACGATGAGACTTTCTCACCCGTAGCGATGCTTAAGTCCGTCCGAATCATGTTAGCAATTGCCGCATTTTATGATTATGAAATTTGGCAAATGGATGTAAAGACTGCATTCCTGAATGGTTTTCTGGAAGAAGAGTTGTATATGATGCAACCTGAAGGTTTTATCGATCCAAATGATGCTAACAAAGTATGCAAGCTCCAGCGATCCATCTATGGACTAGTGCAAGCATCTCGGAGTTGGAATAAATGTTTTGATAGTGTGATCAAAGCATATGGTTTTATACAGACTTTTGGAGAAGCCTGTATTTACAAGAATGTGAGTGGGAGCTCTGTAGTATTTCTAATATTATATGTGGATGACATATTGTTTATTGGAAATGATATAGAATTTCTGGAAAGCATAAAGGAGTATTTGAAAGGAGTTTTTCAAAGAAAGACCTCGGTGAAGTTGCTTACATATTGAGCATCAAGATCTATAGAGATAGATCAAGACGCTTGATAAGTTTTTTCAATGAGTACATACTTTGACAATTTTTTTTGAAGTAGTTCAAAATGGAACAGTCAAAGAAGGAGTTCTTGCCTGTGTTGTAAGGTGTGAAGTTGAGTAAGACTCAAAGCCCGACCACGGCAGAAGATAGAAAGAGATGAAAGTCATTCCCTATGCCTCAGCCATAGGTTCTATAAAAGTATGCCATGCTGTGTACCAGACCTATTGTATACCCTGCACTGTGTTTGGCAAGGGAGTACAATAGTGATCTAGGAGTAGATCATTGGACAGCGGTCAATATTATCCTTAGTGGAATAAGGATATGTTTCTCGGTTATGGAGGTGACAAAAAGTTCATCGTAAAGTGTTACGTTGATGCAAGCTTTGGCACTGATCTAGATGAATCTAAGTCTCTATCTGGATACATATTGAAAGTGGGAGCAATTAGCTAGAGTAGCTCCGTGCAGAGCATTGTAGACATAGAATATTTGCAAAATACATATGGCTCTGAATGTGGCAGACCCGTTGACTAAACTTCTCTCACAAGCAAAACATGATCACACCTTAGTACTCTATGGGTGTTAATCACATAGCGATGTGAACTAGATTATTGACTCTAGTAAACACATTGGGTATTGGTCACATGACGATATAAACTATGGGTGTTAATCACATGGTGATGTGAACTATTGGTGTAGAATCACATGGCGATGTGAACTAGATTACTGACTCTAGTGCAAGTGGGAGACTGAAGGAAATATGCCCTAGAGGCAATAATAAAGTTATTATTTATTTCCTTATTTCATGATTATTATTCATGCTAGAATTGTATTAACCGGAAACTTGATACATGTGTGAATACATAGACAAAACAGAGTGTCACTAGTATGCCTCTACTTGACTAGCTCGTTGAATCAAAGATGGTTAAGTTTCCTAGCCATAGATATGAGTTGTCATTTGATTAACGGGATCACATCATTAGAGAATGATGTGATTGACTTGACCCATTCCGTTAGCTTAGCATTCGATCGTTTAGTATATTGCTATTGCTTTCTTCATGACTTATACATGTTCCTCTGACTATGAGATTATGCAACTCCCGAATACTGGAGGAACACTTTGTGTGCTACCAAACGTCACAACGTAACTAGGTGATTATAAAGGTTCTCTACATGTGTCTCCGATGGTACTTGTTGAGTTGGCATAGATCGAGATTAGGATTTGTCACTTCGATTGTCGGAGAGGTATCTCTGGGCCCTCTCGGTAATACACATCACTATAAGCCTTGCAAGCAATGCAACTAATGAGATAGGTGCGGGATGATGTATTACGGAACGAGTAAAGAGACTTGCCGGTAACGAGATTGAACTAGGTATTGAGATACCGACGATCGAATCTCGGGCAAGTAACATATCGATGACAAAGGGAACAACGTATGTTGTTATGCAGTTTGACCGATAAAGATCTTCGTAGAATATGTGGGAGCCAATATGAGCATCCAGGTTCCGCTATTGGTTATTGACCGGAAACATGTCTCGGTCATGTCTACATAGTTCTCGAACCCGTAGCTAGGGTCCGCACGCTTAACGTTCGGTGACGATCGGTATTATGAGTTTATGTGTTTTGATGTACCGAAGGTAGTTCGGAGTCCCGGATGAGATCAGGGACATGACGAGGAGTCTCGAAATGGTCGAGACGTAAAGATCGATATATTGGACGACTATATTCGGACATCGGAAAGGTTCCGAGTGGTTCGGGTATTTATTGGAGTACCGGAGAGTTACGGGAATTCGCCGGGGATTTTATGGGCCTTATTGGGCTTTAGGGGAAAGAGAGAAGGGAGGCTGCGCCCCCCCCTCCCAAGGCCTAGTCCGAATTGGACTAGGGGGAGGGGCGGCGCCCCCTCCTTCCTTCTCTTCTCTTTTCCCTTTCCTTCTCTCCTACTCCTACTACATGGAAGGGGGGGGGGGGATCCTACTCCCGGTGGGAGTAGGACTCCTCCAGGGCGCACCATAGCTAAGCCGGCCCTCCCCCCTCCTTCACTCCTTTATATACGTGGCCAGGGGGCACCCCATAGACACACAAGTTGATCAGTTGATCTTTTAGCCGTGTGCGGTGCCCCCCTCCACCATAATCCACCTCGGTAATATCGTAGCGGTGCTTAGGCGAAGCCCTGCGTCGGTAGCATCATCATCACCGTCATCACGCCGTCGTGCTGACGGAACTCTCCCGCAAAGCTCCGCTGGATCAGAGTTCATGGGACGTCATTGAGCTGAACGAGTGCTGAACTCGGAGGTGCTGTGCGTTCGATACTTGGATCGGTCGGACACTCTCCCCTCTCGTTGCTATGCATCACCATGATCCTGCGTGTGTGTAGGAAAATTTTGAAATTACTATGTTCCCCAACAGGAGGGATATAGAGCCACTTGAATGTACTTTCACGAAACCCCCTACTAACCTCTAGATAGAAAAGCAGTTCGAGCATAAACATATGCGTGTCATACTAGGTGTTCATGAAAGTATATTCAACTAGCCCTAGTTCCCTCCGGATGAATTTGTGCCAAAGCATGTCTGATCCGACAACCTAGGTTATTTTTTCTATTTTTATTCATTGTTGGACTAACTTTTGCTATAATTGCTCCCTGATCAATATGGGACACAAGTAAAACAACAATAAAAAGCAAAACTAGATTTTACACAACAAAACGTCAAACACGGGTAAGTACCCATAAAAACACTTGTTCTACTTAGGCATTTCTCCCAATGAAAACTAAGCAGCACTTTTTCCGAGGAAATTATGTTTCATCTTTATATTAAGAACAAGGGCAGCTACACAAGTTCAAGCCTTGCGATGAACCATGCAACTACAGCGCAACAAGCATCAATATAGACAAGTAATGCATACGAAACAAACGCAACTACATCAAAACTCATGAGGAAATTAGATATTCAACAACCACAAAAATGAAGAAAATCCACACCTAGACAAGAATCTAACTTTCTATGTTGAGGGGTGCTTTAGTACACCACCTTTAAAAACTTGAAAATGGTATTTCTATCCTAAACTAATTATGAAACACTAAAAGACATTAAATGACGAATATTAGGGCCAATTCCATGGAAGGCCGTCGTCTGAACTTAATCACCGAGGATCTCATTCAGCGGCAAGAGATGTCCTCCAGCCCGTCATCTTCCCCTTCTCGTCAGAAGAAAAAAAAGCCTAGTCCTCTGTCAATGTCGTACGCAACGTTGACCGATGTAGAGCAATTCACCTGCCCGCACGGCAGCATCGATTTATTAGGACGCCTGAAAAACTTGATGGGTACTCAATGTGTGTTATTGCCATGGATAAATCCTTTTTTAAGGTCGTCCAATCTGTACAAGTGAAAATATACATGAATCTTCCAACGAATTCATTCAAAAATTGCTACCACTAGTGACCTAACATCGTTCCAAAATACTGCATTCAGTATGTGCCATGATTTTCTAAGGATCATCAACCTTATATGGTGCAAGAACGTAACAACAACCTATTTGATGGGTTAACTAGTTATTACACCATATTGCCCTTATAATTTAACATGTGTGTTCTCATCTCGGCCATCGGTCTGCATTGAAAGTTGTAAACTTTTCGGGGGCTATGTTTAATTTTCCCAACACAATCTTTTAATTATTTGCCGCCGACCACTTATCTCTTCTTTTCCTGTTCTTCTAAGAAAGAAGTGGTGCCTAAAATTAAACTTTGAGGGTTTTTGTGCATTGTGCAAAATGTTAAGGAGGATGACCCCGGATGACAAGAAATATTTTTTGCGGGAAAACCTTTTGATCTATTCATCACAGAAAAAAATCATTTACAAAAAAATTACATCCATGTCCATCAATCAGAACTTGAGTTTTTAGATGTTTTGGGGGCAGAGGCAACAAGTTACAAAACAAATCTAAGTTTGAGAGCAAGTTTCTTGTATTGGGCTGAAGCAAGTGTGCATGCGAGCCATGTTTGTGTGTGTTTGGGGGGTAGATATTTTCAGTAACAAGTTACAAAACATAAAAAATAATCTAGTTAGGGGAGAGATTTGAAATGGTTACCATAAACTTCATGCTTTATATGTAGCTATTAGTAGGTGTTCGTGAAAGTACATTCAGTTGGTCCTAGTTCCCTCCGTGTGAATTTGTGCCAGAGCATGTCTAATCCGACAACCTAGGTTGGTTTTTTCTATTTTAATTCATTGTTGGACTAACTTTTGCTGTAGTTGCTCCCTGATCAATATGGGACACACGAAAAACAACAATAAAAAGAAAAACTAGATTTTACACAACAAAACGCCAAACACGGGTAAGTACCCATAAAAACACTTGTTCTACTTAGGCATTTCTCCCAATGAAAACTAAGCAACACTTTTTCCCAGGAAATTATGTTTCATCTTTATATTAAGAACAAGGGCAGCTACACAAGTTCAAACCTTGCGACAAACCATGCAACTACAGCGCAACAAGCACCAATATAGACAAGTAATGCGTACAAAACAAACGCAACTACATCAAAACTCATGAGGAAATTAGATATTCAACAACCACAAAAATGAAGAAAATCCACACCTAGACAAGAATCTAACTTTCTATGTTGAGGGGTGCTTTAGTACACCACCTTTAAAAACATGAAAATGGTATTTCTATCCTGAAATAATTATGAAACACTAAAAGACATTAAATGGAGGATATTAATTAGGTCAATTCCATGGAAGGCCATCGTCTGAACTTAATCACCGAGGATCTAATTCAACGGCAAGAGACGTACTCCAGCCCATCCTCTTCCTCCTCTCGTCAGAAGAAAAAAAAGCCTAGTCCTCTGTCAATGTCGCACGCAACATTGTCCGATGTAGAGCAATTCACCTGCCCGCGCGGCAGCATCGATTGATTGGGACACTTGAAAAACTTGATGGGTACTCAATGTGTGTTATTGTCATGGATAAATCCTTTTTTAAGGTCGTCCAATCTGCACAAGTGAAAATATACATGAATCTTCCAACGAATCCATTAAAAAATTGCTACTACTAGTGACCTAACATCGTTCCAAAATACTGCATTCAATATGTGCCATGATTTTCTGAGGATCATCAACCTTATATGGTGCAAGAACGCCACAACAACCTATTTGATGGGTTAACTAGTTACTACACCATATTGCCCTTATAATTAATTTAACATGTGTGTTCTCATCTCGGCCATGGATCTACATTGAAAGTTGTAAACTTTTTGGGGGCTATGTTTAATTTTCCCAACACAATCTTTTAATTGTTTGCCGCCGACCACTTATCTCTTCTTTTTCCGTTCTTCTAAGAAAGAAGTGGTGCCTAAAATTAAACTTTGAGGGTTTTGTGCATTGTGCAAAATGTTAAGGAGGATGACCCCAGATGACAAGAAATATTTTTTGCGGGAAAACCTTTTGATCTATTCATCGCAGAAAAAATAATCATTTATAAAAAAAATTACATCCATGTCCATCAACCAGAACTTGAGTATTTAGATGTTTTTGGTTGTAAGCTACGGAACATGGTATGCAAGATGTTCATCTCTGGTTTCATTGAGAATTAGAAACGAGGGCTTGGCCCTCCTGTTGTCTAAAAATGTCCATAGATCACCTAGCAATGACTACAAGTACTGGAGCAAGCCAAAGCCGTGCTGTCATCTTCGCCGCTCCATCACAAGAGCCGAGCAAACCTTGTTGCAGTAGACAACCGAGAAGTCGTCATCCTAAGACCCAAAAGGTCCAGTGCACCAGAACAACGAACGCCACTAATGAAGAGAAACGTAGATCTAAAGGAACCAACCTGTAGGCACACTAACATAGATGATGAAGACCGATCCATGAAGATGCACCGAAGAAAAACACCGAGTATCCCGCTAGATCCTTCAAAGACATAGCTCCACACGCCCTCTAATGACGCAAGATGCACCACCATGGTGTGGACTAGGCAGGAAGAATCGTATTCCATCTCTAGGGAGACGTCAAGCCTCGCCTTTCTGAGCAGGACAGAAACCACAAACAGGCTAAGAAAACACCTAAAGATGATGCAGGAGCCCTTCCCGTCAGCAAGGGCCGGGATCAACCATGCTTCCATGGTCCTAAGACCACAAGAGATGAGGCAGATAGGTGACAACGCCTGGGGGAGGCGGTGAAACCTTAGACACCAAAGAGTCGCTCGTGGGAGAGAACAAAAAGTTTCTTGTTTGTCAGATGACAAGAGTTCCTACATAGTAGTTCGGAATATTATTAATAAGGGTTTCACAGACAAAAGAAGGGAAAAAATCAGCATTTCATTCGAAGGTGATGTATAAACAGAAAACAGCGGGAGATGATATGTAGAACGCAGATGCGGAGGCACAGCGAGTCCCTCGCGTGTTCTTTTTCTTTTGGCTTCCGATTTTCAAACTCTCATACCTTTTGACCAAAAAGTCCAAATTAAGATATGTTTTCATAGTCGTGTTTTTCGTGACGGGGGCTTTCAAATAAGATCCCTTTTTAATACATTTTGAGAAGTTTTTGCAAAATTTGTTAAGTTTAATTTTCAATCAAATCATAACTTAGTACGTGCAAACTTGTAAAGCGAATTTTTTGGCCTAAAAGTGTCAAACAAGGTATATACTAGAAGAACGCCCGTGCGTTGCAATGGGGCCACATTAACTTTAAAAGTTCAATATGAATTATGTTAATATTACATTTAATACTCTCATACATATTAAGTGACATTGACGATCTTTTTTACCATCAAATTCTCACACACACACACACCCTCTTCCTCCCTCTTCCTCACTCTCTCTCCCCCTCTCCCTCACTCGAGAGGTGGGACGAAAATAAACCCGGAACGGAGACTACCAACTGAGACTTAGGAGTAGAGATCATTTAGTTGATAAGAATAAATAGAAAACGGTGTTAAAAAGGATAAACAGATTAGAATACATTGCAAAACCAAAAGGATGATGTAAAAGGGGATTCGCCCTGCCCCCGGGCCTTGCCACCGAACCGGCTCAGCGGTCCAGTCTCCGCGCGGTCGTCTTCTCCTGTTCCCCGAGCTGCGTCGCTACAGAGCCGGGCTCCCGCCCGACCACCTCGCTGGCATCGAAGGGGAATGGATAAGGGTGACACCCTTCCTTCCCTGCCCCCATGGCCTCACTCCTCCTCGACACCCCCTCCCAAATCCACTTCTCCTCCTCCTCCACGAAGTCAGACGCCACGGCCACCATGACCGACCCCGTCCACATGGCCACTGCCCTCCCTGTTGGCTAGGAGCTTGTCGAGGAGCTCCGAACGCCTTCGCTACTTCGTCTGCGCCAACAAGATCAAGTCCAGCACCCTCGCATCGACGTCGCTGCCGTCTTCCTCAACATTGGGCCATCGCGACATTGTCGTTCGATCCGCGCCGCCCCGAGCTCCCATGTCTTCCCCTAGGGCGCCATTGACACCGCCATGATCTCCTCTTGCCTTTCCCCTGTTTCCCCTCTCGTTTGCTCTCGTTAGGTATTTCGCCGTGGCCGAGAACCGCCGTCCGCCATGGCCATTGCAGGGGTAGCCACCGAGCTCCTCGGATTGACCCCGTGGCACATGCCCGGTCCTATGCACACCCATGCCCGAGCCTGCCGCTTTTCTTCCGCGCCTGCGGGGCCACTCCCTCTCCATGCCCACACCCGTGCTACACCGCGTCGGTCGCGCCCGCCGCTGCCGTCGCGCTCGCCGCAGCCACCGCACCACTGTGCCCCGCGCGACACACACGCTGGCCGCGCGCCACACTCTCGCTGGCTGCGCTCGCCCCGTCTGTTGCCGCCTATCCCTTCGCTCACCCCGCTGTCGCGCCCCTGCCTCGCGCCGCCTCCAGTCGTGACCATCTTCTGCCGGCCGCCCCCTCAGCCACGCCGGCCGCATCTCTGCCCTCCATCGTCGGCGGCTCGCCTCGCCTGCTGCGTGTTGCTTCCTGCTGCTATGCGCTGCTCTACCGCTGGTACGCTGCTGCGCCATGCCCTCGACACCGCCGTGGACAAATATGGCAGAGGGATTGTTAATGGAGTACGAGAAGGAGGTGGCAGAGAAGGTGTGGAGAGGCAGGAGCTCTGGGGCGGTGTCACCTGGCTGTGGTGGAGGTGTTTATGCGAGAAGGAGCCGGAGTGGAAGGAGATGTCACAATTTGAAAGAATCGCAAAAAAAAAACATAACCCGGAGATCTCAGTTCAAAAAAATGCTAATATCGATGGAGGGGTGATTTCCTTCAATAGGTGGAAAACATAGGAAATATTGGTTGTTATCGAGGAAAGGTAAAAATTTAGGAAAGTTAGGATTTTTGAACTAATTTCTATGCAAATGGGGTTTTATTGTTTGGTAACGTGATATCAGTACCTGCCCGTTTGTGACGTGTCTGATTAGGAAAGTTTGCAAATGTTAAGAAACTATTTATTGGGAAGAAAGTTGTGACGTGTCAGTTATTTGTTTCCTAAAACAAATTTCACTAATAAGAGAAATCGATTGATTTAGATAAGTTAGGAAAGTTAGATTAAAATGTATTATTTGTTTCCTAACAATCTGTTATTTGTTTCCTAAGACAAATTGAACCAATAAAAGGAATTGACTGGTTTGCATAATTTAAGGAAGTTAGATTGAAATGTATTATTTGTTTCCTGAAAATCTGTTATTTTTTTCCTAAGACAAATTGAACCAATAAAATGAATCGATTGATTTGCATAATTTAAGAAAGTTAAATCCGTGATTTGTTATACGTTAGGAAAGTTCTGGTTGTAATAAAGAGTGGAGAGAAAAATAAACCGATGAACCAGGGTGGGAGGGGGTGGTGGGAGGAGAGACGAGAAAAACCAGCAAAAATAAACCGTGGACCAGGGTGGGAGGGGGTGGTGGGAGGAGAGACGAAAAAAACCAGCAAAAATAAACCTTGGAGACGATTCATCAACTCGTCCATTAGGAGTAGAGATTATAAACAAGATAGTACTGTTGTTTTTTAGAAAAGTGTCCAACAATAGTAGTACCTTGTTTCCCTTTTATGTATCAAGATAACATGTTGTGAATTTGAGGAGTGGCCACGGTAACAAGGCCCTACAAGTTTGATTTACAGCGGGTGCGACTATGTATCGCTTCAAAGGAGAGAGTCAGCTCTCACTGAAGGAGCTCGCGAATGGGCCGGTCCAGCCACAGCGCGCAACAAGGCCTCTATCTAAATAGGCCAGTTTATAGCGCGGGAGGCCACTGCCTCATTTTTATTGTTTTCATTTTTTATACTTATATATTCCGAAAAATGATTTACATAATTGTTTTTAAATATGCTAATCATGCATTTGAAAACAGTTAAACGTGTATATAAAAAGTGTTAAATGTTTATAGAATTTATTTCCTATGTATAAAAAATTGTAACATGTGCATGTAAAAAAAGACATAAAAATATACGAACTAAAAAAATGTTAATCATGTCTTTAAAAAATATTAAACGTGTACATAACATTGTTTCTGATGTATATAAATATGTACACTGCATAAAAAATGTAGAGAACCAAAAAAATATGTTTTGAAAATGTTAATCGTGTATATAAAAATGTTATATATCAAATGTTATATGTGTATAAAATATATATCAGATTTATAAGAAAAATGTACGATGTCTACAATAAAAATTAGACATCAAAACATTTATTTTTTAAATGTTTATAATATATACAAAACATGTTAAACTTATATTAAAAAACGTTTTAGATGTATATGACAAATGTAGAATGTGTAAGTAAAATGTAGACATGTGTTGGGAAAAAAAAGAGAAACCAAATAATAAAACGAAAGAAAATCAAAAAGAAAAAGGGAACTAGGAACCGGAGAAAAATAGTTAAAATATAAAAACCAGAGGAAAACCAAGAAAGAAAGAAAGAAAACAGATAATCAAAACCAAGAAAATGATTAAAAAACAAAGCAAACAGAGAATATAGAGGAACTCGTGAGGAAAACAAAGAAAACCCAAAAAAAAAACTTCAAGTAAAACAAAAGAAAAAATAGAAGAAAACCAGAAAAATTCACAACAAGTACAACGAGCGATTGATCGATAAGTAGAAGCGAGTGAACGAGCGAGGAGAAGGGGCTCGACACACTACAACGTGCGCAGAAAAACCTTTAGACGAGCGTACCGTAGGACTCGCGAGGAGCGAGAAATAGCATTCGCTCTTGACAGACGCTGACTAAAAGACCCACATATGATCTAAAAGATGGACCCACAGAAGGCCGGCCCTGTAAATTAGGGCATCTCCAACGCTGACCACCAAAATGGTCTCGGTATCCGTCTGCGGACGGGTCCGGCCGTGGTCCGCGGACATGATGCGGAAGGGAGTCATCCAAAAATATCCACTAAATAATCCCTATTTGTCATATTGGGAGGAGATAGAGTAGAGCGGGACCATGCATGTGATTGATTTTGTGTGTGATGTGTGGTTGGGAGAGAAAAAAGTGCATCACGTGGGGTTTTTGGTTGGTCAAATGCATGTTCGAACACGCCCAAAGCGCCTCCAGTAAATTTCTGTTTGTGGGAAAAAGGATGTCCGGACCGCTACACGCACCAATAGGTGTCTCAATTGGATTACAAAAGTTTTGAGGGTCCCATGCCCTTAGTGACCACGCAAACCAAACTTGAATCGAAATTGGGCGGTGGCGATCGATCTATAAATTCCCTCCTCCTCCCGAATTGATACGCATCATAGCATCCTCTATAAATTCCATTGCGACCCACTATGGCGACTCAGATGTCGCCGCGCCGGACATGAAAATGCAACCTCTAACATCCCGCTGTCGCTACGCCTATACTGTAGGGAGGGTATCTGTAGGGTAACGCAGAAGAAAACAAAAAAAATTCCGACCTATGCACCAGCCCAGGACCACTATGGACACTGCGTACAAGGTTTGATCTTTTTCGTTACCGAGTCATAGCGCAGCGGGAAGTAGAGTCGATGACGATCGGCGGTGCAGATCCCCGCAGCTAGGATTTACAACCTCCCAACCGCGAGGATGTATACCCTCATCTGCTCCTCAGACAGCCCTCCGGGAGGCGGTCGAACAGCCCCCCGGACGGTGTCGCGGACAGCCCTTCGGGAGGACCTTCAAAACTCGAACGGTCACTCGGACAGCCCTTCGGTAGGACCTTCGAAACTCGGACGGTCACACGGACAGCCCTTCGGGAGGCACTCACGAACTAAGACCGAAACTACGACCTCTCTACAGAGTTGCACACATGCGGTGTCATCTATCCGGCAGGGCTTCGTCGTCCAGAACTAGTTCCCACCGGAACCCAGACAGCCTTTCGGCTCTACGAAACTATTTCCCTGGGAGGGAGAGAGAAGCCAGATCATGCATGGCACTTGTATGTGAGAAGAGATGAGTGTGGAGGGCTGCCCCTCCACCTCTATTTATAGGAAATCCCAAGGGGTAGGGTAGTTTAACACAAAAACCCAAAATGCACATGAATGAAGTCCTTCCTCAAGGGCATAAGAGTGAAACCAAGGAACAAGAGGGGCTCCAAGGTGGAGCCCCAAGTGTGGCCGGCCACACCCCTTGGGGGGCCCCATGAGGGCCTCCTAATCCATCCATGTCATCCCTAGATCTTTTGAGTAAAGCCCCAAAAGGTGGCTTTCCATAAAATATCCCAAAAAGCACTTTCACTATTCATGACGACATTTTTCAGCGTCCGTTCGAACAGAAAATATTTGTGTGGGCTTAGAACATTTCCAGTACCCACCAAAATTATTTTCAAGGCGTTCCGAAACAATTCCGGTTTAGTGATTTTCATCTGCGAAAAGCATGTGAAGTGGTTCCGGCAGCTCCGGAGCATATCCGGTTATTATCCCAGAAAATTCCAGAAAGCTTCCACAATGATTCTGGCACCCTCCAAGAATTATCAGGCATGTGCCGAAACCCATTTGACTTTATAGTATCCCCTGAAACAACTTTTCAGTTTCATCGAAACTCATCCGATGACCTCTTTCTGCAGAACCTTTTCCGCTGTCCGAAACTTTTCCGTTGTCCGAAACTTTTTCGGTGATTTTCTCTCAGACTCCTTGTCTAGTATTCAGCAGATAGATGACCCTTAAGCGTGTGACCCTATAGGTTCGGTGAAGTATAGACATGACTGGAACCCTTTCCGATCAATGATCAACATCGGAGTCGTGGACACCCATATTGACCCCTGTACCCACACGAATAAATATTCGAGTGAACCTCCAGTTGCCGTGTGCTATTCCTGTTGCTTCGCGATATGTTACAAATAGCCGAGGTGAGACATGTTGGCATTCCCGTGGATCAACAACTTGTCCACTATGCTAGTTACCTCGTTACCGGTATTGTTCTCTTTTCTCGTTATCGTGTTCCGGCATCCCCGTGATCAAATCACAAAGTGTCTTGCCAGACGATGATGGATACCGTAACACCGAGAGGGCCCAGAGATATCTCTCCATCGTCGGAGGAGCAAATCCCAATCTTGAGCTATCAAGTTACTTGACACACTTTTCCATGAACCCGTAAGCCGCCGTAATAGCCACCCATTTACGGATGACGTTTAACAAACCCCAAAGTTCATGAAGCAAGCATGAAGAAACTCGATACTCTCATGGTCTAAGGAATCATGCAAACATTAACCATCTCTGTGTTATGTACCATTAACTTTTGATGAATGAATCTCATAGCATAACATCAATCCGGGTCGATTCAACACAAATGTTCTCTTAACATTTTGCCCTCAAAGTTGCTGCCATAGACATGCCCATGATCAGGAAAACAGAACCATCATGCAACACTTGAGCTAGTCTTAGAGGCCAGACTAGGAATACTTCTTACCGTTTATTATTCCACACGTGCATATGAGTCTTCCTCCGAGCCTCGTGGATATTGCAGACTCGAGAAGCATTGCAGTTATTGCATGGGAGATAAACATAATATGAACTCGGAGATAAATAATATCATTTATTATTGCCTCTAGGGCATATCTCCTACAGACTCCCACTTGCACTAGAGTCAATAATCTAGTTAATGCTAATGCAGTTTACACCTATGGCATACTGGTGTAAAAAATGCTTCGCATGTGGTATAGCCTGATCATCGGATCTGACAACTTCAGCTCCATGTGTATCTCTGCATATCCTCACATTTTCATGCTTTCACAAAATTCATATTTTTGTGGACTTGGCTTTATATATATGTGAATCATTGATCGAAACCTGATTCCTCAGACTGAGTTATGGAGCAACTATCTGCAATAGTGTCCCATTGACCAAAGCCTTCTTGGAACCATACTAAGTTCATGAATGAACTATATGATTCAACATCTTTGTCTTTGTCGCTTCTAAAGCGGCAACATACTTCGCCTCTGTTATAGAATTCGCCACAGTAACTTGTTTGGAACAATTTCCAACTAACGTGCCACCATATTGTGTATTACACAAAACCCTTAACTTAAATCGAAAATCGCATGGAGAAAAGATGAAGACTGTATCGATGTAACATTTTACAACGAACTCTTCATGATCTCCGCTTGCGAGAAAACATATCATCAGTACTTACTCTAGTACTCAATGACATCTTTCACTGTTGTCCCATGATCAGTACTTTGATCTCATTAGTATCCATACTCGCAACACCTTGGGAGTATCGGACGTATCTGGTTGTTTTACATACCATGGAATACATGATTAATCCAAACACAAAAGTGTGTGGAATCTGCATCATGTATTTTGCTCATCAGTGTTTTGGGACACCGAGTCTTGCAAAAAACTCTTCCATGTGACTCCGGCAAGAATCCACTAGTAGAAAACTGGGCTTTGGTCACAGGGCAATATTCACATTAGTCCCGGTTCAGTCACGAACCGGGTCTAATGCGAGCATTGGTCCCGGTTCGTGCGGCCAGGGGCCTACCGGGCCTCGTGGGGGCATTGGTCCCGGTTCGTCCGGCCCCTTTGGTCCCGGTTGGTGGGACAAACCGGGACCAATGGGCCACGCTCCTGGCCCACCGCCCTTTAGTCCCAGTTCATACCACAAACCGGGACTAAAGGGCTGGTCCTAGTTGCGGCCAGTGTTAAGTCCCACCTCACCAACCGAAGGGCGCTCACACCAGTTTATAAGCCCGTCCCTCTCTGCCTTGTTGAGCTCCTCTCAAAGTGAAAATAGATGCCCTTATATAGGGAATTTGACCTAAATTCACAGTAAATTTCTTTGAATTTCATAGAAATTTATTATGAATTTAGGTTGAATTTTCTCTATAGGCGCATCTATGTTAATTTTTTTATAGTAAATAAAATAAATAAACCTTAATAAAATAAATAAAAATAAATAAACCTAAATAAAATAAACTATAGTAACTAAGATAAATAAACCTTAATAAATTAAATAAAAATAGCAGCAGTAAAATAAATAAAAATAAAATAATTAAAGTAAAATACATAAGTAATTAGAAATAAAATAAATAAGTTTTTTGTTATAAGTAGAAACAAAACAAAACAAATAAAGCAAAAGAGAAAACAAAAAACAGAGGAAAAAAATTATGCCACCTACTGGGCCACCACGGCCTGAATACGACTTGAAACCCATTCGTGGGCCAGGATTCAGGCCCGCAGAAGGCCCAGTAGGCCCCACAGGCAAAGAGAACGGTTAGGCCCGAAAGCCTGCAGTTGAGAGGAGCTCGAGAGGGTGGACGCAGCAGCGCTTATAAACCACTCTCGAGCCCTCTCAACTAGCGAGGTGGGACTAAACTTTTGACGCGGGGAAGCACAAGGCCTTTGGTCCCGGTTGGTGCCACCAACCGGGACTAAAGGGGGCATTGGTCCCGGTTCGTGGCACCAACCGGGACCAAAGGCCTTTAGTCCCGGTTGGTGCCACGAACCGGGACCAAAGAGTTCCCTATATATACCCCATCGCCACAGCAGAGCACTCCACAGTGCTCTGTTTTTTCTAGCCGGCGAGGGGAGGGCATTTGGGTGCTCTAGCTCACCTCCTATGCACATGAGGTGTTCGATGAAATGTCTGAGCCACACTAGTTAATCTTTCTCCTCTCGAAACTCGACCTCCGAGCTCCATTTTCCCCGAGATTTGTCTAGGTTTAGCGGTCCATCACGTCCCGTCCCCGTCTTCACCGCCGTCGATCGCCCGCGCTGATCTCATTGCCAGCACCACCGTGGTGAGCCTCTTGTTCTTATCTTCTTTCTGAAAGGAAAAAATTCTTACTTTAGATAGTTACTTGTCTAATTTTGTTACTTTTATTATTCCTTCTTATTACATAGTGCGATGGTTTTGGTATCCGCCCCCGTCGGCCCTCGTCCTGTCGATGGAATATATTATCTTTTTATAACTATTTGGTTCATTTATTGTTTATGACAAATATACCGACCAACGTGACATAGATTTTATTTATCTAGGAGGTGGTTGAACCGGAAATTCTAACCGACCCTATTGTCGAGAGGTTAAATTTAGTTGAAGAAGAAAACAATTACTTGAAGGAAAAAATAAAAAAATTGAGGAGGAGAAGATGATATTGGAGTTGCATGTTGCGGATGTCGTCGATGATCACAAGATCAAGATGGATGCAATGCGCTTGAAGATTAGAAAGATTAGAAAATATGCCATTCATACCGAGGCTTGGTATCATTATGCCGTTGGATCAATTGTTACCTTGGTTGCGATTATGATCGCATTTGTTTTCGCATTGAAATGTTTTACATAGTTTCAATGTATGGTTTAATTAATTAGATGCTCTGGAGAGCTATATATATGTTGTTAGATGAGAACTATGTATGTACTTTGGTTTTAATGTGATGATGAACTTCTATTAATTTGGTCACTTAATTATCTATTCATGATGTTCTGTAATGGTTTTTGACACACTTAATTATATATAATGCACGCAGATGAACCGGCAATGGACGGTGACAGACACACCTCCGAGTACATTAAGGGCGTGCATGATTTTCTCGAAGTGGCTGAGGCAAACAAGCAGAATGGTTTTATGTGTTGTCCATGCCCTATATGTGGGAATACGAAGTCTTACTTTGACCGGAAAATCGTTCACACCCACTTGCTTTACAAGGGTTTCATGCCACACTATAATGTTTGGACGAGGCACGGAGAAATAGGGGTTATGATGGAAGACGGCGAAGAAGAAGAGGACGATGACAACTATGTGCCCCCTGAATACGGTGATGCTGCAACGGGGAAAGCTGCTGAAGATCAAGAGGAACCAGACGATGTGCCCAATGATGCTACAAGGGGGGAAGCTGCTGAAGATCAAGAGGAACCAGTGCCCGATGATGATGATCTCCGCCGGGTCATTGTCGATGCAAGGACGCAATGCGAAAGTCAAAAGGAGAAGCTGAAGTTCGATCGCATGTTAGAGGATCACAAAAAAGGGTTGTACCCCAATTGCGAAGATGGCAACACAAAGCTCGGTACCGTGCTGGAATTGCTGCAGTGGAAGGCAGAGAATGCTGTGCCTTACAAAGGATTTGAGAAGCTATTGAAAATATTGAAGAAGAAGCTTCCAAAGGATAACGAATTGCCCGACGGTACATACGCAGCAAAGAAGGTCGTATGCCCTCTAGGATTGGAGGTGCAGAAGATACATGCATGCCCTAATGACTGCATCCTCTACCGCGGTGCGTACAAGGATTTGAACGCATGCCCGGTATGCGGTGCATTGCGGTATAAGATCAGACGAGATGACCCTGGTGATGTTGACGGCCAGCCCCCCAGGAAGAGGGTTCCTGCGAAGGTGATGTGGTATGCTCCTATAATACCACGGATGAAACGTCTGTTCAGAAACAAAGAGCATGCCAAGTTGATGCGATGGCACAGTGAGGACCGTAAGAAAGACGGGAAGTTGACAGCACCCGCTGACGGGTCGCAGTGGAAAAAAATCGAGAGAAAGTACTGGGCTGATTTTGCAGCTGACCCAAGGAACGTATGGTTTGGTTTAAGCACGGATGGCATTAATCTTTTCGGGGAGCAGAGCAGCAATCACAGCACCTGGCCCATGACTCTATGTATGTATAACCTTCCTCCTTGGTTGTGTATGAAGCGTAAGTTCATTATGATGCCAGTTCTCATCCAAGGCCCTAAGCAACCCGGCAACGACATTGATGTGTACCTAAGGCCATTAGTTGAAGAACTTTTACAGCTGTGGAATGGAAACGGTGTACGTACGTGGGATGAGCACAAACAGGAGGAATTTAACCTGCACGCGTTGCTGTTTGTAACCATCAACGATTGGCCCGCTCTCAGTAACCTTTCAGGACAGACAAACAAGGGATACCACGCATGCACGCACTGTTTAGATGACACTGAAAGTATATACCTAGACAAATGCAGGAAGAATGTGTACCTGGGCCATCGTTGATTTCTTCCGACCAACCATCAATGTCGAAAGAAAGGCAAGCATTTCAAAGGCGAGGCAGATCACCGGAAGAAGCCCGCCATGCGTACCGGTGATCACGTACTTGCTATGGTCAATGATTTACACGTAATCTTTGGAAAGGGTCCCGGCGGACTAGCTGTTCCGAATGACGCTGAGGGACACGCACCCATGTGGAAGAAGAAATCTATATTTTGGGACCTACCCTACTGGAAAGAGCTAGAGGTCCGCTCTTCAATCGACGTGATGCACGTGACGAAGAACCTTTGCGTGAACCTGCTAGGCTTCTTGGGCGTGTATGGGAAGACAAAAGATACACCTGAGGCACGGGAGGACCTACAATGTTTGCGCGAAAAAGACGGCATGCCTCCGAAGCAGTATGAAGGTCCCGCCAGCTACGCTCTTACGAAAGAAGAGAAAGAAATCTTCTTTGAATGCCTGCTCAGTATGAAGGTCCCGACTGGCTTCTCGTCGAATATAAAGGGAATAATAAATATGCCAGAGAAAAAGTTCCAGAACCTAAAGTCTCATGACTGCCACGTGATTATGACGCAACTGCTTCCGGTTGCATTGAGGGGGCTTCTACCGGAAAACGTCCGATTAGCCATTGTGAAGCTATGTGCATTCCTCAATGCAATCTCTCAGAAGGTGATCGATCCAGAAATCATACCAAGGCTAAGGAGTGATGTGGCGCAATGTCTTGTCAGTTTCGAGCTGGTGTTCCCACCGTCCTTCTTCAATATCATGACGCACGTCCTAGTTCATCTAGTCGACGAGATTGTCATTCTGGGGCCCGTATTTCTACACAATATGTTCCCCTTTGAGAGGTTCATGGTTGTCCTAAAGAAATATGTCCGTAACTGCGCTAGGCCAGAAGGAAGCATCTCCATGGGCCAGCAAACAGAGGATGTCATTGGGTTTTGTGTTGACTTCATTCCTGGCCTTAAGAAGATAGGTCTCCCTAAATCGCAGTATGAGGGGAGACTGACTGGAAAAGGCACGCTTGGAGGGGACTCAATAATATGCAGGGACGGATATTCTTGGTCTCAAGCACACTACATAGTTCTACAGAACTCTACCATGGTGACCCCGTATGTCGATGAACACAAGAACAGTCTGTGCTCCAAACACCCGGAGCAGTGTGACGACTGGATTACATGTGAACACATCAGGACTTTCAGCAGTTGGTTGGAAACACGTCTCAGAGGTGACACCACTGTTTGTGATGAGTTGTACTCGTTGTCCAGGGGACCATCTTCGACTGTATTGACTTACAAAGGATACGAGATAAATGGGAATACATTTTACACGATCGCCCAAGATCAAAAGAGCACCAACCAAAACAGCGGTGTCCGCTTTGATGCAGCAACTGAGAGGGGAAAGGACACATATTATGGTTACATAATGGACATATGGGAACTTGACTACGGACATGATTTTAAGGTCCCTTTGTTTAAGTGCAAATGGGTCAATCTGTCAGGAGGCGGGGTACAGGTAGACCCACAGTACGGAATGACAACAGTGGATCTAAACAATCTTGGGTACACTGACGAACCGTTCGTCCTATCCAATGATGTGGCACAGGTTATCTATGTGAAGGACATGTCTACCAGACCGAGAAAAAGAAAAGATAAGGAAGCGAATACATCATATGATGAGCCAAAGCGCCACATAGTTCTTTCAGGAAAAAGGGACAATGTGGGAGTGTTGGGCAAGACAGACATGTCTGAAGATTATGAAAAGTTTCATGAAATTCCTCCCTTCAAAGTCAAGGCTGACCCAAGCATCCTGATAAACGATGAAGATTATCCATGGTTACGGTGCAATAAGCAAATGACACAAGCGAATAAAAAGTGAAGACTTTCTCCCGCAACTATTATGATGATACCATGCCAACTTTGTAACAGACGAGTATGATACCATTGTCCGTTTTGTACACGAAGTGCATCTAGTTTTTGCCGTAACCCTCTCAACTTTCTTGCACATGCTGTGGATGAAATGATGATACCATGCCAACTTTTAACCTTTTCAGAGTTCATTTGAAATGCTTTTCAATTTTAGGGTCTTATAGCTCAAAATAATTAGTAAATGCATGAAAAATAACAGGCCAAAAATTAAAAATTATGCCACCTACTGGGCCACCACGGCCTGAATACGATTAGAAACCCATCCATGGGCCAGGATTCAGGCCCGTAGAAGGCCCAGTAGGCCCACAGGCATGTACAGAGAGGTTAGGCCCGTAAGCCTGCTTTAGAGAGGAGCTCGACAGCTCAGGCGCACCGCACCTTATAAACAGGTGCGGCTCTCTCTCAGCTAGCAAGGTGGGAGTAAACTCCCACCACCACACCGCTGTGCAAGGCCATTGGTCCCGGTTGGTGGCACGAACCGGGACCAATTCCACCCTTTGGTCCCGGTTGGTGCCACGAACTGGTAATAATGAGGCTATGGCCCCACGAGCACCTTTAGTACCGGTTCGTGGCACGAACCGGTACTAGAGTTTCTTACTAAGCAGTTTTTTAGTCCCACCTCGCTAGCTGAGAGGCACTAGGAGCGGTTTATAAGCCCTGAGTGCGGAGACGATGAAAAAGAGGCGCAATGCTCACGTTGCTTAGCTTCAAGCCTTGAGGAATAAGGTAGACTGCATGGAGCTATGTGCAGTGCAGTCTACACTATTCCGAAAGGCTTGAAGCAAATCAACGAGCATTGCGCCTCTTTTTTTATTTTTAATAACTTATTACAACTCCGGACTTCTTGTGTTACGAAGAGGAGAGGAAGAAAGGAGAAGAAGAGGAGAGGAAGAGGAGAGGAAGAAAGGAGAAGAAGAGGAGAGGAAGAAAGGAGAAGAAGAGGAGAGGAAGAAGAGGAGAAATAAATAAGAAGAGGAGAAGAAGAAAGGAATAGAAGAGAAGAAGAAAAAATAGAAAAAATTCTATTTTTTCTTCTTCTCTCCTCTATTCCTTTCTTCTTCTCCTCTTTTTTTCCTTCTTTTTTTTTCTTCAATCTTCTCCTCTATTCCTTTTCTTCTTCTCCTCTTTTTATTTCTTCTTCGTTTTCTTATGTTTTATCGGGTCTGTCGTCGTCGATATACCCCTCTCCCGATAACTTCAACACGAGGGGGGGTCGATATACCCCCTCCCCGATAATATTATTTTCCCATGTACGTATGTTGTCGTTGTCGATATAACCCCCTCCCGATAACTTCAACACGTGGGGGGGGGGTCGATATACCCCCTCCCCGATAATATTATTTTCCCATGTATGTATGTCGTCGTTGTCGATATATATAATTCCCTCCCAGATAACTTCGACATGATGGACGGTCGATATTTATACCCCCCCCCCTCGACCGTGATAACTTATACCACGGGAGCACCCCCCGGCCCTCTCGCTCGACCAAAACTCTCGATGACACCCAAACCCTAGAAAAAAACGATGTCGGTCTCCTACCCCCTCCCGCCGCGCCCCTACCCTTGAAGCGTTGCCGAGGCCACCCCAAACCCGGAATAAGCTAGGTCTACGTTTGCACTAACCACCTGCTGTCATGTTTGTGTAATAATTGCCATGTTGTAATATTTGCAGAAACAATGGAGCACGGACGAGACGAGCAAGCAGAAGAGGTGTTGGGGGACATAATCTTAGCCGGAGGTGATATCTTGTCGTATCTTAACGACAATGATGGTCTGGAAGAACAGGGTGAAGAAGCAGGCTACGGTGATTGAAGAGTGGAGGAGGAAAGACATGATTATGATGGCTCCGGTGACCCAATGCTGGTGCAAGAAGGAGCCCGTGGTGACGGCTCCGGTGACCAAACAGAGTCCGGCTAGGTAAATATATTAGTTAAGCCTGTGCTGACTAGCTAATTGATGCATTCATTGTTTTGGTATGTACACATATTAATTAACACTCGTCTTTCTTCTTTTTTCTAGCCCTCCGGATCGAGCACAACTGCGGTAAAGAGACGAGGCCCGAAGAGAAAGTTGCGCTCGGATGAAAGGTTTGAGATCACAGCAATCGCGCGCGACGGCCAACCGATTGAACCCATCCGGACAAAGGATGCATTTGCTGCTCAGTGCGGGGTTCTAGTTAGGGACAAGATCCCGATCAGCATCCAGCAATGGTATAAGCCTAAGAAGGAAGACCCTAAGGTGTCTTATGTCAATGATATGCAGAAAGATGATCTTTGGACTGAGCTGAAGGCAAATTTCACCCTACCGCCAGAGGAGGATCCGGAGAAGCCAGTTGAAGAGCAATTAATCAAGTCTCATGCTCTTAAGAAGATGGCAGACCTATTCAGGAGGTGGAAGAATGAGCTGAAAACGTTTGTCGACAAAGAAGAGACACCAAAATTCATCGGCTGGTATGAGAAGATCAGAGATCACTGGCCTGCATTTGTGGCCCACAAGACATCGGAAAAGAGTAAGAAGATGTCAGCGACAAACAAGAAGAATGCTGCGAAGAAGAAGCTTCACCATCGTACGGGGTCAGGTGGCTTCCTCAAAGCCCGGCCTAAGTGGGCCAAGGCTGAGAATGATCTGCTTGAAAAAGGGATCGAACCACAGATAATAAACTGGACAGACCGTTGCCGGACTTGGTTCTTCGGGGCTGGCGGAACCTTGGACCCTGTATCAGGGAGGTGCCTTTGGACGAACGAGCTTTCGAGAATACCAGTCAAGAAGATTCAGCAATATATCGATGCAGCGTAGGAAGGGACGTTCGTTCCAGACAGAGAGAACGACGAGCTCACAATGGCCCTCGGGAATCCTGAGCACCCTGGACGGACACGAGGCACGCCAAGCTCCGTTCCATGGAAGGCTAGTTTTCCAGACGCAGGCGGTTACAAAAGCCAGGAGAGGAGGAAAAAAATGGAGCAGACCCAAATTCAGAAGCTGCACGAAAGGGTTCAAGCGCTATAGGAACGAGACAGCAATCGACATGCGGAAACTACCCCCGAAGCTACCCCGCCATCTCAGCGGAGAAGCAGCGTGGCTTCCACCGAGCTGCTTCAGCTGGAGCATGTCTTGACGGCTCCTGCTAGCTACCCCGTGGATGCTATCACAGAGTCTCAACATTGCCACCTTATGGCGCAATGGCAGAACTTCAAAGTCAAGGAGGTTGTTGGCTTTGTTTTACCTCCTGAACCCGGCGCAACCTACAACTGCCGGCCGATTCCAGAAGGATATGCTAGGGTGATGGTGGATGAAATAACGGAGGGATTTGAGGACCTCCAGCTTGACCACCCTACCGGTGAAGGGGAGACTCGGCTGGGTTTAGCTCTGAAGACTCCGTGCCTATGGCGGAAGGAGCTCATCAACCTTCCGAACTGGACGGCTTCGGCGAGTAAGGGCAGTCCGCCTCCTCCTCCGCCTCCTCCTCCGGCGAGTGATCAGGGCACTCAGCCTCCTTCTCCGGCGCGTGGCGGCACTCCGCCTCCTCCTCCGCCTCCTCCTCCGGCGAGTGATCAGGGCACTCAGCCTCCTTCTCCGGCGCGTGGCGGCATTCCGCCTCCTTCTCCGCCTGCGCCGGCGCGCCAGAGCAGCTAGCCTCCTCCTTCTCCGCCTCATCGGCAAGGGCGGAAGAGACCCGCCGCCGCTCCGGCTGCTCCGGCGCGTCGTAGTCGTTCTCCTCCGCCTCGTAAGCAAGGAAAGAAGACAGCCGCAGCCGCTCCGTCTGCTCTGCCGGCGTCTAGCAGTACAGCTGCCAGAGGCGGGAGGCAATATAGATTCGGTCCTTCTCTGAAGACTCCAGAGAAGTTACCATACGAGAGGACCGAGGATGAAACCAGGAAGATCGTGCGAGCCGAAGTGACAAACTTCTTTGAAGGGTTAAAGCAAAGAAACATCCACCTCTGGAGGAGAAGGTAGATCCGGTGAAAGCAAAGCGCACTCTGGCTGCCCTGACAAAACCACCAAAGTCTCCACCGAGAGGCAACTATGAGCGCATTCTTGCAAAGACATATGCCGAAGCGGAGCGGTCGGGAAGTACTGTCAGTGATCAAAGGTTAAAAGAACGACGAGCTAGGAAAAAATTTGCCCAGCTCGGCGAACAAGCGAACAAATCGTTCCCCCCGCTCAAGGTGTCAAAAGACATCGTCGCTAATGATCCGAGGATGGTGGCCAGTTATAGCAATCTTGGAGATTACCTGCCCGACGATGTACATTATGAAATCATGGAGGTGGACGAACACAAATACCATTATGGGAAGCCTCTCATCAAAGATGAAAGATCTCTAACAACGATGATGCGAAGATTACATGATTGGTACATGAAAACCTGCAGAGAGTCTGATGGGATGAGTACTTTGACGCTGAGAGTTAAACCGGAGCATGAACTCATTGGAATTGAACTGCTGAATGTTCCATTTGAGGATTTCTTCCAGTTTTACAATCAAAAGGCCCTCGATAAAACAACGATCACTTGCTACTGTCTGTAAGTAGTACTACTTCTGTCATTAAGTCTCTCTATATAGGTCAGCTCTTTCCTTGCATGTATTTATAATTATCCTCACTATATTATGCAAATTGAAGATCGCCGAATTGAAGAAAAGACAAATCGGTGATATTGGGTTCATTAACACAAATCTCATAGATGCATATATGGTTGAAAAACATGCCAAAGAAGCCGAGGCCAACTTGCTACGATCGTTGGTATTAAATCAAAACAAAGATATAATACTCTTTCCTTACAACTTCAAGTGAGTGTTACTGTCTTGTGCATATTCGGTTTCCCTTATTAGTCCAGGTTATGGTAATGTAATTGATGACTTATGCATGCATGCGCAGCTTCCACTATATTCTCCTAGAGATTAAGCTTGAGCAGGGAGTAGTAACCGTCTTAGACTTGAGACGAAAAGATCCCCAGGACTATGCGAACATGACTCAAATGCTCGAGAAGTAAGTTAAATCGATCATTATCCACCATATCAGCAACTTTGTTCATTTCCTGATATCAAGTAATTGTTTTCTTTCTCTGGCAGGGTTTGGAGAAAATTCACCACAAAAGCTCCGGGACTGCCGAAGAAGCTGCAATTTAAACACCCGAAAGTAAGTACTATAGTAGCATGTTCCGCGCATCTCCTAGTGATTCAAGCGCTAGTTTCATCAATACCATTTAGCATGCTTGCTTATCAGTTTGATTGACCTCTATTTCTTGTAAAGTGGTTGTGGCAGGAACCCGGGAATAATTACTGTGGATACTACGTTTGCGAGTCCATCCGCTACACGACCTGTGAGCGGGGCTACTCTGACGAACAATATGAAGTGCGTAAGCAATAATATTCACAATTTTATTTTATTACCATCATTTGTGTTGAGTTTCATTTATTCATATATATATGTATTCACCCCCTTCTTCAAATTAGATGTTTCGGAAGCGGGATGAACTCCTAGCACCAGATCGTATGCGAGCAATTCAAGAGGAATTGGCAGCATTCTTCCTTGACCACGCGATCGCTGAAAACGGAGAATACTATGTGGACCCTGTGTTCTTACAATTTAATTAGGAGATTGTATTGTAAGAGATAATTATTGTATATATGTGGCCGGTAGTGTCGGATAGATATACGAGAACTTGTTGTTCGACCAATCTCTCGGAGAAGGAGAGGTGGTCGGTATCACTTCTCTCTGTATGCATATGTTCATGACGATCTTCTGTTTCCTTCATTTGATTACTAGCTAGCGTGTCTAGTCCTCTCCATACGTATATAGTACGTAGCGTCGACCAAGCACGGAGATAATAGAGGACACTTCTCTCTATTAATTAGCTAGCTAACACAATATATGAAACACCTAAATTAACCCCCCAACCCCCCCCCCCCTCCTTTAAAAAAACAAAAACCCCAGCCCCTGAAATGCTGACGCGTGGATGCCTATTGGTCCTGGTTGGTGACACCAACCGGGACAAAACGCCCTGCCTATTGGTCCCGGTTGGTGGCACCAACCGGGACAAAAGGCCCTGCCTATTGGTCCCAGTTGGTGGCACCAACCGGGACCAAAGGCCCCCCTGCCTGGGCTGGCAGCAGCGGCCACGTGGAGGACCTTCTGTCCCGGTTCGTGTAAGAACCGGGACTAAAGGGTTAGGGCTTTAGTAACGACCCTTTAGTCCCGGTTCAAAAACCGGGACAAAAGGCCCTTACAAACCAGGGTAAAATCCCCTTTTCCTACTAGTGATCACTCCCTGGCGATTTTAAATGCTAAAAGGTTTTAGCACCTTGTCAATATGTATTCATTTCTTAGCCCTATTAGGCTAATCTATCTCCATAGATCATTATGCCTAGTATTGAGGCTATTTAGCCTAAGCACTTCATCAAAAACCTATTTTCAAACGAAGTCCTAATTCGTGTCAAGAAATTTATTTCCAATTAACAATGTGTCAAGCACACAAGGTTTTTAGAAATATTATTACGCTCCCACTTACTTTCTTGAATTACAAGCATCTTCGTTACCCATTGATGAAGTCAAACCCCTTTGACCATTTCATCAAAGCACGAAGATTCCAACTCCATTTTGCTCTCTTCTGTCCATCGCTGGAACTCTGAAGTTTGCACCCTTACTAGCATCCTCTGGATAGACAAAATGCCTTGGACTGTAACACATGCAAGTCCTTGGTTTCATTTCCATCAGATGGAAATCCTATTGTCATCCATGTTTCATATCTCATGATTGAAATATGTATTAATTGCTAGTTCAACCCGAACCGACTTTAAGCATCGCTACGATGAAAACAACCTCATCGTAGTCAACTCTTGAACTTGTTATTTCAACAAGTCGAGCTTTATGGATAAAACATTTTTATCCGTATCAGTTTTAAGTTCCATAAATATTCGTTAGACTCTAAGTCTTTCGAAAGGTGTATCAAGGTTTTAATCTTGAATCACATATATGGAAACTAACTCCGGTTGTATTGGCATTTAGCCAATTCCGGAGTCAGGACCCATCAACGCTTCCTTGTGTATCGTAGGTATAATGTTGTCTAACAATAATATCTCGTTTGCGCACCTGAGAGGTTTGCACGAGCCTTGCACTACAGGAATCAGCTACTTTGCCGTCTGCCATGGCAGACGGCAAAGGCAAGGATGGCGGACGACAAAGGCCTTTGCCGTCTGCCGCGGACGGCAAAAGGCTCGGCAAAGTAGGCTACGGTAAAGAGCTTCTTTGTCGTCTGCTTTCTAAAGCGGACTGCAAAGGGGCCTTTGCCATCAGCGGCGGACGGCAAAGAAAGTCGACGGCAATAAATTCGTTGTTAGTCCGTTAGGCGTCTAACGGCAGCCTTTGCCGCTGGCTCTTTGCCATCTGCTGGCAGATGGCAAAGAGACCAAATAGGCATTAATTCTGTTTCTTCTTATATCCATTCATTTTCACAGAAAATCAAACACACACACACACACATAATATATATATATATATATATATATATATATATATATATATATATATATATATATATATATATATATATATATATATATGACCAATATAGGATATCCAACACATGTTACCAATAGTAGCAAGTTTCATCCATACATATACATAGTTTCATCAATATTACACAGTTTCATCCATAGGTAGCAAGTTTCACAAAGTAAAAACAAAAACTAAAGACAAGCACTCCATATCTGAAATTACAAGAAATGACCTAAAACTAAATATCTATTTTCCTAGGCAACACACACTTGACCACCATAGCAGCTTGCTGGACCGTTGTATCTGTGGAGCACAAAACAGCAGTCAGTCTGATTAGAAATTTTAAGGAGAGCAGTGCTAGTTTAAGAGTTATGAACAAATAGAAATGGTGCATAAATTCCTATTATTCAACAAACATAAGTTATTTCCAAGTGAAACACGGGGCAATGTTATCCACTTCAAAACAGAACAGAACACACAGGTACACACATCGTCAAGTTTTTTCCACAAATGAGTTACTGATTAAGTTCAAGAAATGACCAAGGGCCTAATTGGTTCACAGGACCTAAAAACTCATAAATAGGAAAATCATTGGGTTGCAATGTCATGCCCTCTCTTGATACAATATGATCGACAGGATGTTTGAGTGCATCATAGAAAACCATAGGAGTTTTTCAAGGCCGCATATTACAATCATATGGAATAATTTGAAGCAAAGAGGCCCCAAAAGGGGAAATCATGCTGTGTGGGAAAAGAGAATACCATTCACCGCAATGAAAAATATAGCATGCCAGAATCACTATGAGCACAATCAAATTGAGTTATCTAAGCAATTTGACAATCAAATGGAGTTAACACAGCCCCAGCGTTAGGGATTTAGTGACGGCACCAGTCTGCCAGCCGGCTTCCTCAATAGAAGGGACAAACCCAGTGCTAGAAGCAGAACAAGACCGTTGATACACAAGATAAGCACAAGCCCTTGAGAGCAGTCTGCTTGGCGGAACAATTAATTAACCTCTAGAAGCAGAAGAAGCACGTTGATAGACAAGTTATTATGAAGAACCAACCTTGAGAGCGGTCTGCTTGCGCAAGATATCATTGGACTTGTGGACAAGAAAACAGTATAATCCTAGGCGGTGTCAGGTAACAACAATGTGGAGCAAGGTATCATGGTCATAAACAGCTAGGCTGACATGGTTATGAACAACTAGACTAGAACAGTAAGAGGGCAGTGAGGATTGACTAATCATCATCATTAAATAAAGAAGAAAAAAAGAACATCCTTGGTTGCAGGTGGTAATAAAAGAGCTAGACTGGAGCAGGACAGTGGTGTGTGACAAGTTAGAGAAGAAAACAGCATAATCTTGGGCTAAAAGGCAACAATTTAGACATCTAGGGCAAGGCAGCAGGGTTTCGCCAGAGGAAGTTGGCACATTTCCTGCATCCGGTCAGTCCACTGTGAACCCCCGAAGGGGCCAAGAACAGGAGCGATAACTAGTGCTTGTTGTGGTGCGAGTTGACCGTGAATCTAGACTAGCTGAGCAGAGCAGAACGGTGATGGAAACAAGGAAACAGAGATGGGGGTGAATAGAGCAGGGGACCTTCTGTGGCGCATCGTCGTGGTCGGGGTGGACGACGCCGTCGTGGTCGAGCTCGAGGTCGGACTCGACGATGTCCTCGTCGAGCTCGTCGGGTTCGGGGGTGGGGTCGCGCATGTCCTGGTCGTCCTCCCCCTCCTCCTCGTCCTCATCATCGTCGTCGTCGATGTCGTCCATGGACCTCGCCTGCGCTTCCAAATCCAACATAAAAAAGGAGATCAGACAAGAAAAGAAAAGAAACAGAGGATCGGGGCCGGGGAAGGAAGGGGAAGGGACGCGGAAGATCGGACCTTGGGGGCGGCGGGCTTGGCGGAGGAGGCGGCGGCGGATCTGAGCGAGGGAGACAAGGGTGAGGGGAAATGGTGAGGTGGTAGCGCGCACCGGCGGGCGGAGGCGAGGTGGCGCAGCGGCGCGGGGTCGGGAGGCTCTCGGCTGTGGGGCGGGCGTCGTCGAATCCCGTCGGAGCTCGCCGGAATCGGCCGGCGTAGCTTCTCGCGGGAGGGAGGGGGAGAGACGAGCGGGAGAGAGAGGGGTGGGGCGGAGAGAGAGGGGATAGGGATAGAGGAGGTGGGCCAACGGCGGGGTGGGGCTCGGCCGTTAGTTAGGTCACATCTTTGCCGTCCGCCCACCCTTTGCCGTCCGCTTTGTTTCCTCTTTGCCGTCTGCTAGCAAACGGCAAAGAGGGGGCTGTTAAGTTTTTTCCAATTAGCTCGTTTAGTGGGGCCAGCTCTCTCCTTGCCGTCAGCCAGCGGACGGCAAAGAATCTTTGCCGTCCGCTAGCAGACGGCAAAGAATCTTTGCCGTCCGCTAGCAGACGGCAAAGAACAGGCTGATGGCAAAGACCTTCTTTGCTATCAGCCAGTTCTTTGCCGTCCATTTTCCTGAAGCGGACGGCAAAGACCTTCTTTGCCGTCAGCCAGCAGACGGCAAAGAACTGGCAGACGGCAAATAAGCTAATTCCAGTAGTGTTGCCTACGTGGTTCAGCTACAAGTTCGACCGAAGTTCATACATTTTATTGTAGAGACTTCTGTATCAGTCGCAGTAGGAAACTCTGGAATTACTTCCAAGGTCTCTTTCCTTTGATATGATGACGAAGATACTGTTTATCTCGTCGAGTTGCACTATTCTCCCACTCACCTTTTTGAAAGAACCATTCTCTTTAAAAGCACACCGTTTCACGGCAAAACTATTTGCCTCGGTATAGTGAGGGAAGAATACCCAACATTTTGGTATAACCTACAAAGTAGCACTTGTCTGATTTGGAATAGGTTTGTAACCTTTTACACAAGCCCCATATTCCAAATGTTAAGAAAAGATATAGCATGGTTGGGCGTACCATACCATGGCTTCATTTCAACAGACCCGATGTAGCTCTTTTCAGTGTAAAAGCCGCAGTCTCTAAAGCATCACTTTAAAAAGGATAATGGCAAATTTATTTATGTCATCTTTGACCTTACCATGTCATAAATGGTTAGATTACATCTCCACGGACTTTTCACTTGCAGTGGTGTTCCGGGAGGTGCAAGTTATGAAACCCCTTTCACAACTCATCAGACATTCGCTAAACATGTAACTCAAATATTCCTTTGTGCAATCAAATTGCAGAAACATAATTTTCTTGTTACAATAACTTCTACTTCATTTTTGAAAACCTTTCGAATGATTTCAAAAGATCCAGACTTACGTCTCATCAAGCAAATATCCATATATCTACTTGAGTCATTTCTGAAGATATATAAATCCACTACTTGCAACAACATTTATTGAACTACACACATCAAAATGTATGATCACCAATAAGTTTGTTGCTCGTTCCTTATGGCCTGTGAACGGTATTTCAGTCACTTCACTTTTCGGAGAAAAGTTGCAAGTGTCAGATGATTCAAAATCAAACGACTTCAAAATCCATCACAATGGAATTTTTCCATGCGGGTTTCTCCAATGTGACCAAATACAGTGCCACACATGTGTGGTATTCTCATAGTCTTGCGACATTTAGCGTCAGTGTTATGGATGTATTATATTACCATCAATATTCATAACATACATCCATCTTGGATGGAAGCATGGCCCTTCATGTTATTCATAATACTTAACAACAATTGTTGTTTTTATGAACAACTCTTTTGCAACAAACATTGTGCAATGGGCTAGAGTGTATGAAACTCTAAAATGAATTATGAAAGTAAACCCAGAGGTATTGTATTATTATCAATATTCATAACATACATCTCATTCATAATGAAAGTATGGCCCTTGTGTTATTCATAACATCGAACATAAAAAGTTCTCTTATGAACAACCTTCTTGCAAGATACCTTATGCAATGGGATAGAGTTTGTAAAACTCTAAATGAATTATGAAAATAAATACAGACGGCAATACACCGATGGAAGGTATAGTAACATTTACTATGTTCCCTGTGTATACCTTAACCTCATTTCTGGCTAGCCTTTTAGGCCATAGTAGCTCTTACATTGATTCGTAACAGAATGCAATCGAGTGGGTATCTTTGTGATTAACTCACAATACCCAAGAATTAGTGATTAACATGTTTAACCATAATTCCCAAGAACTATATCTTTGACCAGCCTACTATACATCAAAAACTTGTATGACATTCATACATGAGCTGGATATTCCAGTCATCTTTCTTTCTGCCTTTATACTTCTAACAGTTTAACTTTTAGTATTTCTCCTACTCGCAAAAGAAGCACCCAACTTAAGAGTGGCGTTAGCCCCGGACTTCCTAGGCGTGTAAGTCATACTAACACCCTTTGGACACTTCCTTTCTCTTTAAGTTGTTGTTTTATTCACCTTTCATTATATGACAGGCGTTCTTCTGGATCCCTCTCTTATCAGTCTAATGCATAGTAAACACTTTACTAATAATTTGCAATCAAACATTGCTTTGGATATTTCATATCTTTCAGCCTTTGTTTGTATCTGAAAATTAATTTCCAGTTCCATGAATATCACATAACTATCCCAAACTTTCGAAGTTCGAGTTTCATGGAAGCAAACATATTTCACTTGACCGTAACAGAATTCTAGCTTTTGGATCGAAGGACGAGAGTCACATGATCCATAGCATTAGCGGGAGGATACGGAAAGCATGCGATAGGACAAAGTCCTTCTCGGCACTTTTGAGGACAATCCTCATATTACGTTACCAATCGTAAAGTTTTAACCAGATATTTAACAGCTATTCAATTTTAATAGGGAAGGTGGAAACGCGAGCCATTATTCTACAACTATTTTGCATATAACACTTAGACAATGTTCATAATTAATTGCACTAAGAATTAAACATGTTAATTCAACAGTGCGCTCCCACTCAAATCAATATCTCTCAAAATTGATTGTGAGTGATACAAGACCCACATTTCAATTGTTCGCCATTGGTGTAACACCACTGATGACGAAAAATCTCAACCGGTAGGCCAACTTGCCAATCACATCTCTATGTGACTCTTGTTCATCTTTCGATGCGTGTGTTCCGAGCTCATGACGGTCATGCCTGAACGTCAAGACAACCAAGTGATCTCGCTGCGAGGTCTCAACTCACCCGCCTCACACTTCTCTAATCGTTCGTACCCGTGTGACACGGCGCACCCCGAAAAGATAGGTGCCGTGACGGTGCTACACTTGGGAGAACACTAACTACTTGGTATTTTTGTGAGAGATCACCCTAATAAAAAGCGACTACCGCGCAATCAAGAAGGGTGCATCATAAGGGATAAACATCTCAGGCAATTCATAATAGCATGATATGGTATAGCCCTTTCTGACGGAGAAGTATTTCATTTCTTCGTCTTCGGCATTCGTGTTGGTGTTCACCTTCGCGAAGATTGCCACCACCTTGTCGATGCACCAGATAATATTGCTATCTCCATAGCGTATAAAATTAATGCATTACTTAAGGTTGACACGCAGGTCATTAAAGTGCAATCATATGGCTCCAGCCATCATGCCGAATCATGACACGCAGGTCATGTTAATCAAATTACATCATATAGTCATCTCATACATAATCGAATTAGTATGAGCACTGCTATACCACATCACATGCACATCCTGCAAAACCAAGTTAGACGCCTCTAATCGGTTTATGCAAAATTTATTTTACGTGGCTTCTAAGGTTTTGACTTAAACCGCAGCGACCAACGTTCATCATCAAGTATGATAGTTCATGTCGCTAGATTAACTTTGCAGGGTGTATGAAGCACGAGACAATAAAATCTCGAACCCCATACTAAACTTCGTCATACGCATGACCCCCGTGCAGATCATATCTGCATTGCCCTGTCGTCTGCGAATTTCATCTTTCTTTTGACTACGGCAGAACCCAAAGAACTGATAGCACTTCCATGATCAATCAGGATCACGGATTGCCAGAACTTTGTCAAATTCCACCATGCTGTCTCGAGATTGAGCAAACGCAAATTCTAGGGAAGCAACAAGAACATCGGGTAACAGATTTCATCTGTCACCCGCATAAATAATTTTCAGCAATAGATCTCATCTACTACCTAATTATATTATGCAATACCCATACATCTCTATGTATTCTAGATCGCAACCTGCATCTACGCATAGCACGGCTCATGATGCCACTGTAGGGTAACGCAGCAGAAAACACAAAAAATCCGACCTACGCACCAGCCCAGGACCACTATGGAGACTGCATACAAGGTTTGATCTTTTTCGTTACCGACTCGTAGCGCGGCGCGGGAAGTAGAGTCGATGACGATCGGCGGTGCAGATCCCCGCAGCTAGGATTTACAACCTCCCAACCACGAGGATGTATACCCTCATCTGCTCCTCAGACAGCCCTCCGGGAGGCGGTCGAACAGCCCCCCGGACGGTGTCGCGGACAGCCCATCAGGAGGACCTTCGAAACTCGAACGGTCACTCGAACAGCCCTTCGGGAGGACCTTCGAAACTCGGATGGTCACACCGACAGCCCTTCGGGAGGCACTCACGAACTAAGACCGAAACTACGATCTCTCTACAGAGTTGCACACATACGGTGTCATCTATCCGGTAGGGCTTCGCCGTCCAGAACTAGTTCCCACCGGAACCCAGACAGCCTTTCGGCTCTACGAAACTATTTCGTTGGGAGGGAGAGAGAAGCCAGATCATGCATGGCACTTGTATGTGAGAAGGGATGAGTGTGGAGGGCTGCCCCTCCACCTCTATTTATAGGAAATCCCAAGGGGTAGGGTAGTTTAACACAAAAACCCAAAATGCACATGAATGAAGTCCTTCCTCAAGGGCATAAGAGTGAAACCAAGGAACAAGAGGGGCTCCAAGGTGGAGCCCCAAGTGTGGCCGGCCACACCCCTTGGGGGGCCCCCATGAGGGCCTCCCAATCCATCCATGTCATCCCTAGATCTTTTGAGTAAAGCCCCAAAAGGTGGCTTTCCATAAAATATCCAAAAGCACTTTCACTATTCATGACGACATTTTTCAGCGTCCGTTCGAACTGAAAATATTTGTGTGGGCTTAGAACATTTCCAGTACCCACCAAAATTATTTTCAACGCGTTCCGAAACAATTCCGGTTTAGTGATTTTCATCTGCGAAAAGCATCTGAAGTGGTTCCGGCAGCTCCGGAGCATATCCGGTTATTATCCCGGAAAATTCCAGAAAGCTTCCAGAATGATTCTGGCACCCTCCAAGAATTATCAGGCATGTGCCGAAACCAATTTGACTTTATGGTATCCCCTGAAACAACTTTTCAGTTTCATCGAAACTCATCCGATGACCTCTTTCTGCGGAACCTTTTCCGCTGTCCGAAACTTTTCCGGTGTCCGAAACTTTTTCGGTGATTTTCTCTCAGACTCCTTGTCTAGTATTCAGCAGATAGATGACCCTTAAGCGTGTGACCCTATAGGTTCGGTGAAGTATAGACATGACTGGAACCCTTTCCGATCAATGATCAACATCGGAGCCGTGGACACCCATATTGACCCCTATACCCACACGAATAAATATTCGAGTGAACCTCCAGTTGCCGTGTGCTATTCCTGTTGCTTCGCGATATGTTACAAATACCCGAGGTGAGACATGTTGGCATTCCCGTGGATCAACAACTTGTCCACTATGCTAGTTACCTCGTTACCGGTATTGTTCTCTTTTCTCGTTATCGTGTTCCGGCATCCCCGTGATCAAATCACAAAGTGTCTGGCCAGACGATGATGGATACCGTAACACCGAGAGGGCCCAGAGATATCTCTCCATCGTCGGAGGAGCAAATCCCAATCTTGAGCTATCAAGTTACTTGACACACTTTTCCATGAACCCGTAAGCCGCCGTAATAGCCACCCATTTACGGATGACGTTTAACAAACCCCAAAGTTCATGAAGCAAGCATGAAGAAACTCGATACTCTCATGGTCTAAGGAATCATGCAAACGTTAACCATCTCTGTGTTATGTACCATTAACTTGTGATGAATGAATCTCATAGCATAACATCAATCCGGGTCGATTCAACACAAATGTTCTCTTAACATTTTGCCCTCAAAGTTGCTGGCATAGACATGCCCATGATCAGGAAAACAGAACCATCATGCAACACTTGAGCTAGTCTTAGAGGCCAGACTAGGAATACTTCTTACCGTTTATTATTCCACACGTGCATATGAGTCTTCCTCCGAGCCTCGTGGATATTGCAGACTCGAGAATCATTGCAGTTATAGCATGGAACATAAACATAATATGAACTCGGAGATAAATAATATCATTTATTATTGCCTCTAGGGCATATCTCCTACAGACTCGCACTTGACTAGAGTCAAAATCTAGTTAATGCTAATGCAACTATGCATATGGTATTGCCGTCTGAGGTTGCATATCCTATCCTGCATATCCTCACATTTTCATGCTTTCACAAAATTCATATTTTGTGTGGACTTGGCTTTATATATATGTGAATCATTGGTCGAAACCTGATTCCTCAGACTGAGTTATGGAGCAACTATCTGCAATAGTGTCCCATTGACCAAAGCCTTCTTGGAACCATACTAAGTTCATGAATGAACTATATGATTCAACATCTTTGTCTTTGTCGCTTCTAAAGCGGCAACATACTTCGCCTCTGTTATAGAATTCGCCACAGTAACTTGTTTGGAACAATTTCCAACTAACGTGCCACCATATTGTGTATTACACAAAACCCTTAATTTAAATCGAAAATCGCATGGAGAAAAGATGAAGACTGTATCGATGTAACATTTTACAACGAACTCTTCATGATCTCCGCTTGCGAGAAAACATATCATTAGTACTTACTCTAGTACTCAATGACATCTTTCACTGTTGTCCCATGATCAGGACTTTGATCACATTAGTATCCATACTCGCAACACCTTGGGAGTATCGGACGTATCTGGTTGTTTTACATACCATGGAATACATGATTAATCCAAACACAAAAGTGTGTGGAATCTGCATCATGTATTTTGCTCATCAGTGTTTTGGGACACCGAGTCTTGCAAAAAACTCTGCCATGTGACTCTGGCAAGAATCCACTAGTAGAAAACTGGGCTTTGGTCACAGGGCAATATTCACATTAGTCCCGGTTCAGTCACGAACCGGGACTAATGCGAGCATTGGTCCCGGTTCCTGCGGCCAGGGGCCTACCGGGCCTCGTGGGGGCATTGGTCCCGGTTCGTCCGGCCCCTTTGGTCCCGGTTGGTGGGACAAACCGGGACCAATGGGCCACGCTCCTGGCCCACCACCCTTTAGTCCCGGTTCATACCACAAACCGGGACTAAAGGGCTGGTCCTAGTTGCGGCCAGTGTTTAGTCCCACCTCGCCAACCGAAGGGCGCTCACACCAGTTTATAAGCCCGTCCCTCTCTGCCTTGTTGAGCTCCTCTCAAAGTGAAAATAGATGCCCTTATACAGGGAATTTGACCTAAATTCACAGTAAATTTCTTTGAATTTCATAGAAATTTATTATGAATTTAGGTTGAATTTTCTCTATAGGCGCATCTATGTTCATTTTTTATAGTAAATAAAATAAATAAACCTTAATAAAATAAATAAAATAAATAAACCTAAAATAAAATAAACTATAGTAACTAAAATAAATAAACCTTAATAAATTAAATAAAAATAGCAGCAGTAAAATAAATAAAAATAAAATAATTAAAGTAAAATACATAAGTAATTAGAAATAAAATAAATAAGTTTTTTGTTGTAAGTAGAAACAAAACAAAACAAATAAAGCAAAAGAGAAAACAAAAAACAGAGAAAAAAATTATGCCACCTACTGGGCCACCACGGCCTGAATACGACTTGAAACCCATCCATGGGCCAGGATTCAGGCCCGCAGAAGGCCCAGTAGGCCCCACAGGCAAAGAGAACGGTTAGGCCCGAAAGCCTGCAGTTGAGAGGAGCTCGAGAGGGTGGGCGCAGCAGCGCTTATAAACCACTCTCGAGCCCTCTCAACTAGCGAGGTGGGACTAAACTTTTGACGCGGGGCAGCACAAGGCCTTTGGTCCCGGTTGGTGCCACCAACCGGGACTAAAGGGGGCATTGGTCCCGGTTCGTGGCACCAACCGGGACCAAAGGCCTTTAGTCCCGGTTGGTGCCACGAACCGGGACCAATGAGTTCCCTATATATACCCCATCGCCACAGCAGAGCACTCCACAGTGCTCTGTTTTTTCTGGCCGGCGAGGGGAGGGCATTTGGGTGCTCTAGCTCACCTCCTATGCACATGAGGTGTTCGATGAAATGTCTGAGCCACACTAGTTAATCTTTCTCCTCTCGAAACTCGACCTCCGAGCTCCATTTTCCCCGAGATTTGTCTAGGTTTAGCGGTCCGTCACGTCCCGTCCCCGTCTTCACCGCCGTCGATCGCCCGCGCCGATCTCGTCGCCAGCACCACCGTGGTGAGCCTCTTGTTCTTATCTTCTTTCTGAAAGGAAAAAATTCTTACTTTAGATAGATACTTGTCTAATTTTGTTACTTTTATTATTCCTTCTTATTACATAGTGCGATGGTTTTGGTATCCGCCCCCGTCGGCCCTCGTCCTGTCTATGATTCGGATGTGGTATATATTATCTTTTTATAACTATTTGGTTCATTTATTGTTTATGACAAATATACCGACCAACGTGACATAGATTTTATTTATCTAGGAGGTGGTTGAACCGGAAATTCTAACCGACCCTATTGTCGAGAGGTTAAATTTAGTTGAAGAAGAAAACAATTACTTGAAGGAAAAAATAAAAAAAATTGAGGAGGAGAAGATGATATTGGAGTTGCATGTTGCGGATGTCGTCGATGATCACAAGATCAAGATGGATGCAATGCGCTTGAAGATTAGAAAGATTAGAAAATATGCCATTCATACCGAGGCTTGGTATCATTATGCCGTTGGATCAATTGTTACCTTGGTTGCGATTATGATCGCATTTGTTTTCGCATTGAAATGTTTTACATAGTTTCAATGTATGGTTTAATTAATTAGATGCTCTGGAGAGCTATATATATGTTGTTAGATGAGAACTATGTATGTACTTTGGTTTTAATGTGATGATGAACTTCTATTAATTTGGTCACTTAATTATCTATTCATGATGTTCTGTAATGGTTTTTGACACACTTAATTATATATAATGCACGCAGATGAACCGGCAATGGATGTACGGTGACAGACACACCTCCGAGTACATTAAGGGCGTGCATGATTTTCTCGAAGTGGCTGAGGCAAACAAGCAGAATGGTTTTATGTGTTGTCCATGCCCTATATGTGGGAATACGAAGTCTTACTCTGACCGGAAAATCCTTCACACCCACCTGCTTTACAAGGGTTTCATGCCACACTATAATGTTTGGACGAGGCACGGAGAAATAGGGGTTATGATGGAAGACGGCGAAGAAGAAGAGGACGATGACAACTATGTGCCCCCTGAATACGGTGATGCTGCAACGGGGGAAGCTGCTGAAGATCAAGAGGAACCAGACGATGTGCCCAATGATGCTGCAAGGGGGGAAGCTGCTGAAGATCAAGAGGAACCAGTGCCCGATGATGATGATCTCCGCCGGGTCATTGTCGATGCAAGGACGCAATGCGAAAGTCAAAAGGAGAAGCTGAAGTTCGATCGCATGTTAGAGGATCACAAAAAAGGGTTGTACCCCAATTGCGAAGATGGCAACACAAAGCTCGGTACCGTACTGGAATTGCTGCAGTGGAAGGCAGAGAATGCTGTGCCTGACAAAGGATTTGAGAAGCTATTGAAAATATTGAAGAAGAAGCTTCCAAAGGATAACGAATTGCCCGACAGTACATACGCAGCAAAGAAGGTCGTATGCCCTCTAGGATTGGAGGTGCAGAAGATACATGCATGCCCTAATGACTGCATCCTCTACCGCGGTGCGTACAAGGATCTGAACGCATGCCCGGTATGCGGTGCATTGCGGTATAAGATCAGACGAGATGACCCTGGTGATGTTGACGGCCAGCCCCCCAGGAAGAGGGTTCCTGCGAAGGTGATGTGGTATGCTCCTATAATACCACGGTTGAAACGTCTGTTCAGAAACGAAGAGCATGCCAAGTTGATGCGATGGCACAGTGAGGACCGTAAGAAAGACGGGAAGTTGAGAGCACCCGCTGACGGGTCGCAGTGGAGAAAAATCGAGAGAAAGTACTGGGCTGAGTTTGCAGCTGACCCAAGGAACGTATGGTTTGGTTTAAGCGCGGATGGCATTAATCCTTTCGGGGAGCAGAGCAGCAATCACAGCACCTGGCCCGTGACTCTATGTATGTATAACCTTCCTCCTTGGATGTGCATGAAGCGGAAGTTCATTATGATGCCAGTTCTCATCCAAGGCCCTAAGCAACCCGGCAACGACATTGATGTGTACCTAAGGCCATTAGTTGAAGAACTTTTACAGCTGTGGAATGGAAACGGTGTACGTACGTGGGATGAGCACAAACAGGAGGAATTTAACCTGCACGCGTTGCTGTTTGTAACCATCAACGATTGGCCCGCTCTCAGTAACCTTTCAGGACAGACAAACAAGGGATACCACGCATGCACGCACTGTTTAGATGACACTGAAAGTATATACCTGGACAAATGCAGGAAGAATGTGTACCTGGGCCATCGTCGATTTCTTCCGACCAACCATCAATGTCGAAAGAAAGGCAAGCATTTCAAAGGCGAGGCAGATCACCGGAAGAAGCCCGCCATGCGTACCGGTGATCACGTACTTGCTATGGTCAATGATTTACACGTAATCTTTGGAAAGGGTCCCGGCGGACTAGCTGTTCCGAATGACGCTGAGGGACACGCACCCATGTGGAAGAAGAAATCTATATTTTGGGACCTACCCTACTGGAAAGAGCTAGAGGTCCGCTCTTCAATCGACGTGATGCACGTGACGAAGAACCTTTGCGTGAACCTGCTAGGCTTCTTGGGCGTGTATGGGAAGACAAAAGATACACCTGAGGCACGGGAGGACCTGCAACGTTTGCACGAAAAAGACGGCATGCCTCCGAAGCAGTATGAAGGTCCTGCCAGCTACGCTCTTACGAAAGAAGAGAAAGAAATCTTCTTTGAATGCCTGCTCAGTATGAAGGTCCCGACTGGCTTCTCGTCGAATATAAAGGGAATAATAAATATGCCAGAGAAAAAGTTCCAGAACCTAAAGTCTCATGACTGCCACGTGATTATGACGCAACTGCTTCCGGTTGCATTGAGGGGGCTTCTACCGGAAAACGTCCGATTAGCCATTGTGAAGCTATGTGCATTCCTCAATGCAATCTCTCAGAAGGTGATCGATCCAGAAATCATACCAAGGCTAAGGAGTGATGTGGCGCAATGTCTTGTCAGTTTCGAGCTGGTGTTCCCACCATCCTTCTTCAATATCATGACGCACGTCCTAGTTCATCTAGTCGACGAGATTGTCATTCTGGGGCCCGTATTTCTACACAATATGTTCCCCTTTGAGAGGTTCATGGGAGTCCTAAAGAAATATGTCCGTAACCGCGCTAGGCCAGAAGGAAGCATCTCCATGGGCCATCAAACAGAGGATGTCATTGGGTTTTGTGTTGACTTCATTCCTGGCCTTAAGAAGATAGGTCTCCCTAAATCGCGGTATGAGGGGAGACTGACTGGAAAAGGCACGCTTGGAGGGGACTCAATAATATGCAGGGACGGATATTCTTGGTCTCAAGCACACTACACAGTTCTACAGAACTCTACCTTGGTGACCCCGTATGTCGATGAACACAAGAACAGTCTGCGCTCCAAACACCCGGAGCAGTGTGACGACTGGATTACATGTGAACACATCAGGACTTTCAGCAGTTGGTTGGAAACACGTCTCAGAGGTGACACCACTGTTTGTGATGAGTTGTACTCGTTGTCCAGGGGACCATCTTCGACTGTATTGACTTACAAAGGATACGAGATAAATGGGAATACATTTTACACGATCGCCCAAGATCAAAAGAGCACCAACCAAAACAGCGGTGTCCGCTTTGATGCAGCAACCGAGAGGGGAAAGGACACATATTATGGTTACATAATGGACATATGGGAACTTGACTACGGACATGATTTTAAGGTCCCTTTGTTTAAGTGCAAATGGGTCAATCTGTCAGGAGGCGGGGTACAGGTAGACCCACAGTACGGAATGACAACAGTGGATCTGAACAATCTTGGGTACACTGACGAACCGTTCGTCCTAGCCAATGATGTGGCACAGGTTATCTATGTGAAGGACATGTCTACCAGACCGAGAAAAAGAAAAGATAAGGAAGCGAATACATCATACGATGAGCCAAAGCGCCACATAGTTCTTTCAGGAAAAAGGGACATTGTGGGAGTGGAGGGCAAGACAGACATGTCTGAAGATTATGAAAAGTTTCATGAAATTCCTCCCTTCAAAGTCAAGGCTGACCCAAGCATCCTGATAAACGATGAAGATTATCCATGGTTACGGCGCAATAAGCAAATGACACAAGCGAAGAAAAAGTGAAGACTTTCTCCCGCAACTATTATGATGATACCATGCCAACTTTGTAACAGACGAGTATGATACCATTGTCCGTTTTGTACACGAAGTGCATCTAGTTTTTGCCGTAACCCTCTCAACTTTCTTGCACATGCTATGTGGATGAAATGATGATACCATGCCAACTTTCAACCTTTTCAGAGTTCATTTGAAATGCTTTTCAATTTTAGGGTCTTATAGCTCAAAATAATTAGTAAATGCATGAAAAATAACAGGCCAAAAATTAAAAATTATGCCACCTACTGGGCCACCACGGCCTGAATACGATTAGAAACCCATCCATGGGCCAGGATTCAGGCCCGCAGAAGGCCCAGTAGGCCCACAGGCATGTACAGAGAGGTTAGGCCCGTAAGCCTGCTTTAGAGAGGAGCTCGACAGCTCAGGCGCACCGCACCTTATAAACAGGTGCGGCTCTCTCTCAGCTAGCGAGGTGGGACTAAACTCCCACCACCACGCCGCTGTGCAAGGCCATTGGTCCCGGTTGGTGGCACGAACCGGGACCAATTCCACCCTTTGGTCCCGGTTGGTGCCACGAACCGGTACTAATGAGGCTGTGGCCCCACGAGCACCTTTAGTACCGGTTCGTGGCACGAACCGGTACTAGAGTTTCTTACTAAGCAGTTTTTTAGTCCCACCTCGCTAGCTGAGAGGCACTAGGAGCGGTTTATAAGCCCTGAGTGCAGAGACGATGAAGAAGAGGCGCAATGCTCACGTTGCTTAGCTTCAAGCCTTGAGGAATAAGGTAGACTGCATGGAGCTATGTGCAGTGCAGTCTACACTATTCCGAAAGGCTTGAAGCAAATCAACGAGCATTGCGCCTCTTTTTTATTTTTAATAACTTATTACAACTCCGGACTTCTTGTGTTACGACAAAATAAATAAACTTTAATAAAATTTATGAAACTAAAATTAACAAAGTATTTTCTGTTCAAAACATTATAAGAAACCTCTAGTATTATTGAAACTAAAATCATATAAAATTGATGCAACTAAAATTATCGAAGTATTTTCTGTTCAAAATCATTAAAAGCAAAAAGAATTTTCATAAAGAACTTTTTTTGATAGAAACTTTAATAGCAAAAAGAATTATCATAAAGTAAAATAAATAAGTAATTAGAAACAAAATAAAATAAAATAAATAAGTTTTTTGTTGTAAGTAGAAACAAAACAAAATAAATAAAGCAAAAAAGAAAACAAAAAAACTAAATACAGCAAAAAGAATTTTCATAAAGAACTTTTTTGATAGAAACTTTAATAGCAAAAAGAATTATCATAAAGTAAAATAAATAAGTAATTAGAAACAAAATAAAATAAAATAAATAAGTTTTTGTTGTAAGTAGAAACAAAACAAAATAAATAAAGCAAAAAAGAAAACAAAAAACTAAATACAGCAAAAAAAATTGTTGGGGCGCTGCCCGCTGGGCCTTCCAACCCTCGGGTTTGCAAATACAGGTCCAGAAGGGCTAGAAGGCTCAACTGGCAGTGCGCCAAAGTTAGGCCCAGAAGCCTGCTATAGAGAGGAGTTCGAGACAGCAGCCGCGCCGGGGCTTTTAAACTGGTGCGGGCGCCCCTCGGCTAGCGAGGTGGGACTAAACTTTTGGCCGCGACGTGGGCAGCAAGAGGCCTTTGGTCCCGGTTGGTGCCACCAACCGGGACTAAAGAGGGGCATGCGTACCGGTTCGTGGCACCAACTGGGACTAATGCCCCCCCTTTAGTCCCGGTTGGTGCCACCTACCGGGACCAAAGGCCGCCGCTTCCCGCCCTTTGGCTGCTGAAAAGAGGGCTTTGGTCCCGGTTGGTGGCACCAACCGGGACTAATGCCTACCTTTAGTCCCGGTTGGTGCCACGAACCGGGACTAAAGGCTTTGCTATATAAGCAAACACTTAGGATATTTTTCAGAGTTCATCTGCAGTTTGCCCCGACGACGCCGACGTCGCCAGGCTGCCCCGACGCCGCCTGCCGCCCCCGCCATCGCCCGTGCCCGTCGTTGTCGTCGCCGTTGCCCGTGCCCTCGCCATCAGCCGCGCCCCTGCCCCGACGCGCGCCGCCCCGGCCCGTCCCCGTCGTCGCCGTCGCCCTGCCCCGCCCTTCGCCGCCGTCGCCCCCTACCCCGAGCGCGCGCCCACTGCCCCGTCGCCATCCTCGCCGCCGACCCCGCGGTCCTCCTCACCTTGGTCCGGCCGGCGCCCTTTTTTCATATATATGCTTTTTTTTCTCATATATATGCTTGTTTATATATATATATGATGATATGTTCATGTATGAGTATATGTATGTATATATGTTCTCTGTGTATATATATGTTCATGTATATATGCAAAAGATAGATTTTTAGAAAAGTTAGGATTTTTTTCTGTTCATAGATTTTTTTGGTGATATTAATTATTGTAGAATATGCAAATGTTTGTATATTCATATGAACAATGCATTAGGCAAAACTTTACTTTTTTCGAAATTTTCTATTTGAACATTTTTTTATGAATGAGAGGAAAAAGGAAAATAAGAAGAGGAAGAAAGGAGAAGAAGAGGAGAGGAAGAAGAGGAGAAATAAATAAGAAGAGGAAAAAAGAAGAAAAAGAAGAGGAGAAGAAGAAAGGAATAGAAGAGAAGAAGAAAAAATAGAAAAATTCTATTTTTTCTTCTTCTCTCCTCTATTCCTTTCTTCTTCTCCTCTTTTTTTCTTCTTTTTTTCTTCGATCTTCTCCTCTATTCCTTTTCTTCTTCTCCTCTTTTTATTTCTTCTTCGTTTTCTTATGTTTTATCGGGTCTGTCGTCGTCGATATACCCCTCTCCCGATAACTTCAACACGAGGGGGGGTCGATATACCCCCTCCCCGATAATATTATTTTCCCATGTACGTATGTCGTCGTTGTCGATATAACCCCCTCCCGATAACTTCAACACGTGGGGGGGGGGTCGATATACCCCCTCCCCGATAACATTATTTTCCCATGTATGTATGTCGTCGTTGTCGATATATATAACTCCCTCCCAGATAACTTCGACATGATGGACGGTCGATATTTATACCCCCTCTCGACCGTGATAACTTATACCACGGGAGCACCCCCCGGCCCTCTCGCTCGACCAAAACTCTCGAGGACACCCAAACCCTAGAAAAAAACGATGTCGGTCTCCTACCCCCTCCCGCCGCGCCCCTACCCTTGAAGCGTTGCCGAGGCCACCCCAAACCCGGAATAAGCTAGGTCTACGTTTGCACTAAACCACCTGCTGTCATGTTTGTGTAATAATTGCCATGTTGTAATATTTGCAGAAACAATGGAGCACGGACGAGACGAGCAAGCAGAAGAGGTGTTGGGGGACATAATCTTAGCCGGAGGTGATATCTTGTCGTATCTTAACGACAATGATGGTCTGGAAGAACAGGGTGAAGAAGCAGGCTACGGTGATCGAAGAGTGGAGGAGGAAAGACATGATTATGATGGCTCCGGTGACCCAATGCTGGTGCAAGAAGGAGCCCGTGGTGACGGCTCCGGTGACCGAACAGAGTCCGGCCAGGTAAATATATTAGTTAAGCCTGTGCTGACTAGCTAATTGATGCATTCATTGTTTTGGTATGTACACATATTAATTAACACTCGTCTTTCTTCTTTTTTCTAGCCCTCCGGATCGAGCACAACTGCGGTAAAGAGACGAGGCCCGAAGAGAAAGTTGCGCTCGGATGAAAGGTTTGAGATCACAGCAATCGCGCGCGACGGCCAACCGATTGAACCCATCCGGACAAAGGATGCATTTGCTGCTCAGTGCGGGGTTCTAGTTAGGGACAAGATCCCGATCAGCATCCAGCAATGGTATAAGCCTAAGAAGGAAGACCCTGAGGTGTCTTATGTCAATGATATGCAGAAAGATGATCTTTGGACTGAGCTGAAGGCAAATTTCACCCTACCGCCAGAGGAGGATCCGGAGAAGCCAGTTAAAGAGCAATTAATCAAGTCTCATGCTCTTAAGAAGATGGCAGACCTATTCAGGAGGTGGAAGAATGAGCTGAAAACGTTTGTCGACATTCATCGGCCGGTATGAGAAGATCAGAGATCACTGGCCTGCATTTGTGGCCCACAAGACATCGGAAAGAGTAAGAAGATGTCAGCGACAAACAAGAAGAATGCTGCGAAGAAGAAGCTTCACCATCGCACGGGGTCAGGTGGCTACCTCAAAGCCCGGCCTAAGTGGGCCAAGGCTGAGAATGATCTGCTTGAAAAAGGGATCGAACCACAGACAATGAACTGGACAGACCGTTGCCGGACTTGGTTCTTCGGGGCTGGCGGAACCTTGGACCCTGTATCAGGGAGGTGCGTTTGGACGAACGAGCTTTTGAGAATACCAGTCAAGAAGATTCAGCAATATATCGATGCAGCGCAGGAAGGGACGTTCGTTCCAGACAGAGAGAACGACGAGCTCACAATGGCCCTCGGGAATCCTGAGCACCCTGGACGGACACGAGGCACGCCAGGCTCCGTTCCGTGGAAGGCTGGTTTTCCGGACGCAGGCGGTTACAAAAGCCAGGAGAGGAGGAAAAAATGGAGCAGACCCAAATTCAGAAGCTGCACGAAAGGGTTCAAGCGCTAGAGGAACGAGACGGCAATCGACATGCCGAAACTACCCCCGAAGCTACCCCGCCATCTCAGCGGAGAAGCAGCGTGGCTTCCACCGAGCTGCTTCAGCTGGAGCATGTCTTGACGGCTCCTGCTAGCTACCCCGTGGATGCTATCACAGAGTCTCAACATTTCCACCTTATGGCGCAATGGCAAAACTTCAAAGTCAAGGCGGCTGTTGGCTTTGTTTTACCTCCTGAACCCGGCGCAACCTACAACTGCCGGCCGATTCCAGAAGGATATGCTAGGGTGATGGTGGATGAAATAACGGAGGGATTTGAGGACCTCCAGCTTGACCACCCTACCGGTGAAGGGGAGACTCGGCTGGGTTTAGCTCTGAAGACTCCATGCCTATGGCGGAAGGAGCTCATCAACCTTCCGAACTGGACGGCTTCGGCGAGTAAGGGCACTCCGCCTCCTCCTCCGCCTCCTCCTCTGGCGAGTGATCAGGGCACTCAGCCTCCTTCTCCGGCGCGTGGCGGCACTCCGCCTCCTCCTCCGGCGAGTGATCAGGGCACTCAGCCTCCTTCTCCGGCGAGTGGCGGCACTCGCCTCCTTCTCCGCCTGCGCCGGCGTGCCAGAGCAGCCAGCCTCCTCCTTCTCCGCCTCATCAGCAAGGGCGGAAGAGACCCGCCGCCGCTCCGGCTGCTCCGGCGCGTCGTAGTCCTTCTCCTCCGCCTCGTAAGCAAGGAAAGAAGACAGCCGCAGCCGCTCCGTCTGCTCTGCCGGCGTCTAGCAGTACAACTGCCAGAGGCGGGAGGCAATATAGATTCGGTCCTTCTCTGAAGACTCCAGAGAAGTTACCATACGAGAGGACCGAGGAGGAAACCAGGAAGATCGTGCGAGCCGAAGTGACAAACTTCTTTGAAGGGGTGAAAGCAAAGAAACATCCACCTCCGGAGGAGAAGGTAGATCCGGTGAAAGCAAAGCGCACTCTGGCTGCCCTGACAAAACCACCAAAGTCTCCACCGAGAGGCAACTATGAGCGCATTCTTGCAAAGACATATGCCGAAGCGGAGCGGTCGGGAAGTACTGTCAGTGATCAAAGGTTAAAAGAACGACGAGCTGGGAAAAAATTGCCCAGCTCGGCGAACAAGCGAACCAATCGTGCCCCCCGCTCAAGGTGTCAAAAGACATCGTCGCTAATGATCCGAGGATGGTGGCCGGTTATAGCAATCTTGGAGATTACCTGCCCGACGATGTACATTATGAAATCATGGAGGTGGACGAACACAAATACCATTACGGGAAGCCTCTCGTCAAAGATGAAAGATCTCTAACAACGATGATGCGAAGATTACATGATTGGTACATGAAAACCTGCAGAGAGTCTGATGGGATGAGTACTTTGACGCTGAGAGTTAAACCGGAGCATGACCTCGTTGGAATTGAACTGCTGAATGTTCCATTTGAGGATTTCTTCCAGTTTTACAATCAAAAGGCCCTCGATAAAACAACGATCACTTGCTACTGTCTGTAAGTAGTACTACTTCTGTCATTAAGTCTCTCTATATAGGTCAGCTCTTTCATTGCATGTATTTATAATTATCCTCACTATATTATGCAGATTGAAGATCGCCGAATTGAAGAAAAGACAAATCGGTGATATTGGGTTCATTAACACAAATCTCATAGATGCATATACGGTTGAAAAACATGCCAAAGAAGCCGAGGCCAACTTGCTACGATCGTTGGTATTAAATCAAAACAAAGATATAATACTCTTTCCTTACAACTTCAAGTGAGTGTTACTGTCTTGTGCATATTCGGTTTCCCTTATTAGTCCAGGTTATGGTAATGTAATTGATGACTTATGCATGCATGCGCAGCTTCCACTATATTCTCCTAGAGATTAAGCTTGAGCAGGGAGTAGTAACCGTCTTAGACTCGAGACGAAAAGATCCCCAGGACTATGCGAACATGACTCAAATGCTCGAGAAGTAAGTTAAATCGATCATTATCCACCATATCAGCAACTTTGTTCATTTCCTGATATCAAGTAATTGTTTTCTTTGTCTGGCAGGGTTTGGAGAAAATTCACCACAAAAGCTCCGGGACTGCCGAAGAAGCTGCAATTTAAACACCCGAAAGTAAGTACTATAGTAGCATGTTCCGCGCATCTCCTAGTGATTCAAGCGCTAGTTTCATCAATACCATTTAGCATGCTTGCTTATCAGTTTGATTGACCTCTATTTCTTGTAAAGTGGTTGTGGCAGGAACCCGGGAATAATTACTGTGGATACTACGTTTGCGAGTCCATCCGCTACACGACCTGTGAGCGGGGCTACTCTGACGAACAATATGAAGTGCGTAAGCAATAATATTCACAATTTTATTTTATTACCATCATTTGTGTTGAGTTTCATTTATTCATATATATATATGTATTGACCCCCTTCTTCAAATTAGATGTTTCGGATGCGGGATGAACTCCTAGCACCAGATCGTATGCGAGCAATTCAAGAGGAATTGGCGGCATTCTTCCTTGACCACGTGATCGCTGAAAACGGAGAATACTATGTGGACCCTGTGTTCTTACAATTTAATTAGGAGATTATATTGTAAGAGATAATTATTGTATATATGTAGCCGGTAGTGTCGGATAGATATACGAGAACTTGTTGTTCGACCAATCTCTCGGAGAAGGAGAGGTGGTCGATATCACTTCTCTCTGTATGCATATGTTCATGACGATCTTCTGTTTCCTTCATTTGATTACTAGCTAGCGTGTCTAGTCCTCTCCATACGTATATAGTACGTAGCGTCGACCAAGCACGGAGATAAGAGAGGACACTTCTCTCTATTAATTAGCTAGCTAACACAATATATGAAACACCTAAATTAACCCCCCAAAACCCCCAACCCCCCCCCTTTAAAAAAACAAAAACCCCAGCCCCCGAAATGCTGACGCGTGGATGCCTATTGGTCCCGGTTGGTGACACCAACCGGGACAAAACGCCCTGCCTATTGGTCCCGGTTGGTGGCACCAACCGGGACCAAAGGCCCCCCTGCCTGGGCTAGCAGCAGCGGCCACGTGGAGGACCTTCTGTCCCGGTTCGTGTAAGAACCGGGACTAAAGGGTTAGGGCTTTAGTAACGACCCTTTAGTCCCGGTTCGAAAACCGGGACAAAAGGCCCTTACAAACCATGGTAAAAGCCCCTTTTCCTACTAGTGATCACTCCCTGGCGGTTTTAAATGCTAAAAGGTTTTAGCACCTTGTCAATATGTATTCATTGCTTAGCCCTATTAGGTAAATCTATCTCCATAGATCATTATGCCTAGTATTGAGGCTATTTAGCCTAAGCACTTCATCAAAAACCTATTTTCAAACGAAGTCCTAATTCGTGTCAAGAAATTTATTTCCAATTAACAATGTGTCAAGCACACAAGGTTTTTAGAAATATTATTACGCTCCCACTTACATTCTTGAATTACAAGCATCTTCGTTACCCATTGATGAAGTCAAACCCCTTTGACCATTTCATCAAAGCACGAAGATTCCAACTCCATTTTGCTCTCTTCTGTCCATCGCTGGAACTCTGAAGTTTGCACCCTTACTAGCATCCTCTGGATAGACAAAATGCCTTGGACTGTAACACATGCAAGTCCTTGGTTTCATTTCCATCAGATGGAAATCCTATTGTCATCCATGTTTCATATCTCATGATTGAAATATGTATTAATTGCTAGTTCAACCCGAACCGACTTTAAGCATCGCTACGATGAAAACAACCTCATCGTAGTCAACTCTTGAACTTGTTATTTCAACAAGTCGAGCTTTATGGATAAAACATTTTTATCCGTATCAGTTTTAAGTTCCATAAATATTCGTTAGACTCTAAGTCTTTCGAAAGGTGTATCAAGGTTCTAATCTTGAATCACTTATATGGAAACTAACTCAGGTTGTATTGGCATTTAGCCAATTTCGGAGTCAGGACCCATCAACGCTTCCTTGTGTATCGTAGGTATAATGTTGTCTAACAACAATATCTCGTTTGCGCACCTGAGAGGTTTGCACGAGCCTTGCACTACAGGAATCAGCTACTTTGCCGTCTGCCATGGCAGACGGCAAAGGCAAGGATGGCGGACGACAAAGGCCTTTGCCGTCTGCCGCGGACGGCAAAAGGCTCCGGCAAAGTAGGCTACGGTAAAGAGCTTCTTTGTCGTCTGCTTTCTAAAGCGGACTGCAAAGGGGCCTTTGCCATCAGCGGCGGACGGCAAAGAAAGTCAACGGCAATAAATTCGCTGTTAGTCCGTTAGGCGTCTAACGGCAGCCTTTGTCGTCCGCCGCTGACGGCAAAGACTGCTGGCTCTTTGCCATCTGCTGGCAGATGGCAAAGAGACCAAATAGGCATTAATTCTGTTTCTTCTTATATCCATTCATTTTCACAGAAAATCAAACACACACACACACACATATAATATATATATATATATATAATATGACCAATATAGGATATCCAACACATGTTACCAATAGTAGCAAGTTTCATCCATACATATACATAGTTTCATCAATATTACACAGTTTCATCCATAGGTAGCAAGTTTCACAAAGTAAAAACAAAAACTAAAGACAAGCACTCCATATCTGAAATTACAAGAAATGACCTAAAACTAAATATCTATTTTCCTAGGCAACACACACTTGACCACCATAGCAGCTTGCTGGACCGTTGTATCTGTGGAGCACAAAACAGCAGTCAGCCTGATTAGAAATTTTAAGGAGAGCAGTGCTAGTTTAAGAGTTATGAACAAATAGAAATGGTGCATAAATTCCTATTATTCAACAAACATAAGTTATTTCCAAGTGAAACACGGGGCAATGTTATCCACTTCAAAACAGAACAAAACACACAGGTACACACATCGTCAAGTTTTTCCACAAATGAGTTACTGATTAAGTTCAAGAAATGACCAAGGGCCTAATTGGTTCACAGGACCTAAAAACTCATAAATAGGAAAATCATTGGGTTGCAATGTCATGCCCTCTCTTGATACAATATGATCGACAGGATGTTTGAGTGCATCATAGAAAACCATAGGAGTTTTTCAAGGCCGCATATTACAATCATATGGAATAATTTGAAGCAAAGAGGCCCCAAAAGGGGAAATCATGCTGTGTGGGAAAAGAGAATACCATTCACCGCAATGAAAAATATAGCATGCCAGAATCACTATGAGCACAATCAAATTGAGTTATCTAAGCAATTTGACAATCAAATGGAGTTAACACAGCCCCAGCGTTAGGGATTTAGTGACGGCACCAGTCTGCCAGCCGGCTTCCTCAATAGAAGGGACAAACCCAGTGCTAGAAGCAGAACAAGACCGTTGATACACAAGATAAGCACAAGCCCTTGAGAGCAGTCTGCTTGGCGGAACAATTAATTAACCTCTAGAAGCAGAAGAAGCACGTTGATAGACAAGTTATTATGAAGAACCAACCTTGAGAGCGGTCTTCTTGCGCAAGATATCATTGGACTTGTGGACAAGAAAACAGTATAATCCTAGGCGGTGTCAGGTAACAACAATGTGGAGCAAGGTATCATGGTCATAAACAGCTAGGCTGACATGGTTATGAACAACTAGACTAGAACAGTAAGAGGGCAGTGAGGATTGACTAATCATCATCATTAAATAAAGAAGAAAAAAAGAACATCCTTGGTTGCAGGTGGTAATAAAAGAGCTAGACTGGAGCAGGACAGTGGTGTGTGACAAGTTAGAGAAGAAAACAGCATAATCTTGGGCTAAAAGGCAACAATTTAGACATCTAGGGCAAGGCAGCAGGGTTTCGCCAGAGGAAGTTGGCACATTTCCTGCATCCGGTCAGTCCACTGTGAACCCCCGAAGGGGCCAAGAACAGGAGCGATAACTAGTGCTTGTTGTGGTGCGAGTTGACCGTGAATCTAGACTAGCTGAGCAGAGCAGAACGGTGATGGAAACAAGGAAACAGAGATGGGGGTGAACAGAGCAGGGGACCTTCTGTGGCGCATCGTCGTGGTCGGGGTGGACGACGCCGTCGTGGTCGAGCTCGAGGTCGGACTCGACGATGTCCTCGTCGAGCTCGTCGGGCTCGGGGGTGGGGTCGCGCATGTCCTGGTCGTCCTCCCCCTCCTCCTCGTCCTCATCATCGTCGTCGTCGATGTCGTCCATGGACCTCGCCTGCGCTTCCAAATCCAACATAAAAAAGGAGATCAGACAAGAAAAGAAAAGAAACAGAGGATCGGGGCCGGGGAAGGAAGGGGAAGGGACGCGGAAGATCGGACCTTGGGGGCGGTGGGCTTGGCGGAGGAGGCGGCGGCGGCGGATCTGAGCGAGGGATACAAGGGTGAGGGGAAATGGTGAGGTGGCAGCGCGCACCGGCGGGCGGAGGCGAGGTGGCGCAGCGGCGCGGGGTCGGGAGGCTCTCGGATGTGGGGCGGGCGTCGTCGAATCCCGCCGGAGCTCGCCGGAATCGGCCGGCGTAGCTTCTCGCAGGAGGGAGAGGGAGAGACGAGCGGGAGAGAGAGGGGTGGGGCGGAGAGAGAGGGGATAGGGATAGAGGAGGTGGGGCAACGGCGGGGTGGGGCTCGGCCGTTAGTTAGGTCACATCTTTGCCGTCCGCCCACCCTTTGTCGTCCGCTTTGTTTCCTCTTTGCCGTCTGCTAGCAAACGGCAAAGAGGGGGCTGTTAAGTTTTTTCCAATTAGCTCGTTTAGTGGGGCCAGCTCTCTCCTTGCCGTCAGCCAGCGGACGGCAAAGAATCTTTGCCGTCCGCTAGCAGACGGCAAAGAATCTTTGCCGTCCGCTAGCAGACGGCAAAGAACAGGCTGATGGCAAAGACCTTCTTTGCTATCAGCCAGTTCTTTGCCGTCCATTTTCCTGAAGCGGACGGCAAAGACCTTCTTTGCCGTCAGCCAGCAGACGGCAAAGAACTGGCAGACGGCAAATAAGCTAATTCCAGTAGTGTTGCCTACGTGGTTCAGCTACAAGTTCGACCGAAGTTCATACATTTTATTGTAGAGACTTCTGTATCAGTCGCAGTAGGAAACTCTGGAATTACTTCCAAGGTCTCTTTCCTTTGATATGATGACGAAGATACTGTTTATCTCGTCGAGTTGCACTATTCTCCCACTCACCTTTTTGAAAGAACCATTCTCTTTAAAAGCACACCGTTTCACGGCAAAACTATTTGCCTCGGTATAGTGAGGGAAGAATACCCAACATTTTGGTATAACCTACAAAGTAGCACTTGTCTGATTTGGAATAGGTTTGTAACCTTTTACACAAGCCCCATATTCCAAATGTTAAGAAAAGATATAGCATGGTTGGGCGTACCATACCATGGCTTCATTTCAACAGACCCGATGTAGCTCTTTTCAGTGTAAAAGTCGCAGTCTCTAAAGCATCACTTTAAAAAGGATAATGGCAAATTTATTTATGTCATCTTTGACCTTACCATGTCATAAATGGTTAGATTACATCTCCACGGACTTTTCACTTGCAGTGGTGTTCCGGGAGGTGCAAGTTATGAAACCCCTTTCACAACTCATCAGACATTCGCTAAACATGTAACTCAAATATTCCTTTGTGCAATCAAATTGCAGAAACATAATTTTCTTGTTACAATAACTTCTACTTCATTTTTGAAAACCTTTCGAATGATTTCAAAAGATCCATACTTACGTCTCATCAAGCAAATATCCATATATCTACTTGAGTCATTTCTGAAGATATATAAATCCACTACTTGCAACAACATTTATTGAAGTACACACATCAAAATGTATGATCACCAATAAGTTTGTTGCTCGTTCCTTATGGCCTGTGAACGGTATTTCAGTCACTTCACTTTTCGGAGAAAAGTTGCAAGTGTCGGATGATTCAAAATCAAACGACTTCAAAATCCATCACAATGGAATTTTTCCATGCGGGTTTCTCCAATGTGACCAAATACAGTGCCACACATGTGTGGTATTCTCATAGTCATGCGACATTTAGCGTCAGTGTTATGGATGTATTATATTACCATCAATATTCATAACATACATCCATCTTGGATGGAAGCATGGCCCTTCATGTTATTCATAATACTTAACAACAATTGTTGGTTTTATGAACAACTCTTTTGCAACAAACATTGTGCAATGGGCTAGAGTGTATGAAACTCTAAAATGAATTATGAAAGTAAACCCAGAGGTATTGTATTATTATCAATATTCATAACATACATCTCATTCATAATGAAAGTATGGCCCTTGTGTTATTCATAACATCGAACATAAAAAGTTCTCTTATGAACAACCTTCTTGCAAGATACCTTATGCAATGGGATAGAGTTTGTAAAACTCTAAATGAATTATGAAAATAAATACAGACGGCAATACACCGATGGAAGGTATAGTAACATTTACTATGTTCCCTGTGTATACCTTAACCTCATTTATGGCTAGCCTTTTAGGCCATAGTAGCTCTTACATTGATTCGTAACAGAATGCAATCGAGTGGGTATCTTTGTGATTAACTCACAATACCCAAGAATTAGTGATTAACATGTTTAACCATAATTCCCAAGAACTATATCTTTGACCAGCCTACTATACATCAAAAACTTGTATGACATTCATACATGAGCTGGATATTCTAGTCATCTTTCTTTCTGCCTTTATACTTCTAACAGTTTAACTTTTAGTATTTCTCCTACTCGAAAAAGAAGCACCCAACTTAAGAGTGGCGTTAGCCCCGGACTTCCTAGGCGTGTAAGTCATACTAACACCCTTTGGACACTTCCTTTCTCTTTAAGTTGTTGTTTTATTCACCTTTCATTATATGACAGGCGTTCTTCTGGATCCCTCTCTTATCAGTCTAATGCATAGTAAACACTTTACTAATAATTTGCAATCAAACATTGCTTTGGATATTTCATATCTTTCAGCCTTTGTTTGTATCTGAAAATTAATTTCCAGGTCCATGAATATCACATAACTATCCCAAACTTTCGAAGTTCGAGTTTCATGGAAGCAAACATATTTCACTTGACCGTAACAGAATTCTAGCTTTTGGATCGAGGACGAGAGTCACATGATCCATAGCATTAGCGGGAGGATACGGAGAGCATGCGATAGGACAAAGTCCTTCTCGGCACTTTTGAGGACAATCCTCATATTACGTTACCAATCGTAAAGTTTTAACCAGATATTTAACAGTTATTCAATTTTAATAGGGAAGGTGGAAACGCGAGCCATTATTCTACAACTATTTTGCATATAACACTTAGACAATGTTCATAATTAATTGCACTAAGAATTAAACATGTTAATTCAACAGTGTGCTCCCACTCAAATCAATATCTCTCAAAATTGATTGTGAGTGATACAAGACCCACATTTCAATTGTTCGCCATTGGTGTAACACCACTGATGACGAAAAATCTCAACCGGTAGGCCAACTTGCCAATCACATCTCTATGTGACTCTTGTTCATCTTTCGATGCGTGTGTTCCGAGCTCATGACGGTCATGCCTGAACGTCAAGACAACCAAGTGATCTCGATGCGAGGTCTCAACTCACCCACCTCACACTTCTCTAATCGTTCGTACCCGTGTGACACGGCGCACCCCGAAAAGATAGGTGCCGTGACGGTGCTACACTTGGGAGAACACTAGCTACCTGGTATTTTTGTGAGAGATCACCCTAATAAAAAGCGACTACCGCGCAATCAAGAAGGGTGCATCATAAGGTATAAACATCTCAGGCAATTCATAATAGCATGATATGGTATAGCCCTTTCTGACGGAGAAGTATTTCATTTCTTCGTCTTCGGCATTCGTGTTGGTGTTCACCTTCGCGAAGATTGCCACCACCTTGTCGATGCACCAGATAATATTGCTATCTCCATAGCGTATAAAATTAATGCATTACTTAAGGTTGACATGCAGGTCATTAAAGTGCAATCATATGGCTCCAGCCATCATGCCGAATCATGACACGCAGGTCATGTTAATCAAATTACATCATATAGTCATCTCATACATAATCGAATTAGTATGAGCACTGATATACCACATCACATGCACATCCTGCAAAACCAAGTTAGACGCCTCTAATCGGTTTTTGCAAAATTTATTTTACGTGGCTTCTAAGGTTTTGACTTAAACCGCAGAGACCAACGTTCATCATCAAGTATGATAGTTCATGTCGCTAGATTAACTTTGCAGGGTGTATGAAGCACGAGACAATCAAATCTCGAACCCCATACTAAACTTCGTCATACGCATGACCCCCGTGCAGATCATATCTGCATTGCCCTGTCGTCTGCGAATTTCATCTTTTTTTTACTACGGCAGAACCCAAAGAACTGATAGCACTTCCATGATCAATCAGGATCACGGATTGTCAGAACTTTGTCAAATTCCACCATGCTGTCTCGAGATTGAGCAAACGCAAATTCTAGGGAAGCAACAAGAACATCGGGTAACAGATTTCATCTGTCACCCACATAAATAATTTTCAGCAATAGATCTCATCTACTACCTAATTATATTATGCAATACCCATACATCTCTATGTATTCTAGATCGCAACCTGCATCTACGCATAGCACGGCTCATGATGCCACTGTAGGGTAACGCAGCAGAAAACAAAAAAAATCCGACCTACGCACCAGCCCAGGACCACTATGGAGACTGCATACAAGGTTTGATCTTTTTCGTTACCGACTCGTAGCGCAGCGCGGGAAGTAGAGTCGATGACGATCGGCGGTGCAGATCCCCGCAGCTAGGATTTACAACCTCCCAACCACGAGGATGTATACCCTCATCTGCTCCTCAGACAGCCCTCCGGGAGGCGGTCGAACAGCCCCCCGGACGGTGTCGCGGACAGCCCTTCGGGAGGACCTTCGAAACTCGAACGGTCACTCGGACAGCCCTTCGGGAGGACCTTCGAAACTCGGATGGTCACACCGACAGCCCTTCGGGAGGCACTCACGAACTAAGACCGAAACTACGATCTCTCTACAGAGTTGCACACATACGGTGTCATCTATCCGGCAGGGCTTCGCCGTCCAGAACTAGTTCCTGCCGGAACCCAGACAGCCTTTCGGCTCTACGAAACTATTTCGTGGGAGGGAGAGAGAAGCCAGATCATGCATGGCACTGTGTATGTGAGAAGGGATGAGTGTGGAGGGCTGCCCCTCCACCTCTATTTATAGGAAATCCCAAGGGGTAGGGTAGTTTACACAAAAACCCAAAATGCACATGAATGAAGTCCTTCCTCAAGGACCTAGGAGTGAAACCAAGGAACAAGAGGGGCTCCCAAGGTGGAGCCCCAAGTGTGGCCGGCCACACCCCTTGGGGGGCCCCCATGAGGGCCTCCCAATCCATCCATGTCATCCCTAGATCTTTTGAGTAAAGCCCCAAAAGGTGGCTTTCCATAAAATATCCCAAAAAGCACTTTCACTATTCATGACGACATTTTTCAGCGTCCGTTCGAACTGAAAATATTTGTGTGGGCTTAGAACATTTCCAGTACCCACCAAAATTATTTTCAACGCGTTCTGAAACAATTCCGGTTTAGTGATTTTCATCTGCGAAAAGCATGTGAAGTGGTTCCGGCAGCTCCGAAGCATATCCGGTTATTATCCCGGAAAATTCCAGAAAGCTTCCAGAATGATTCTGGCACCCTCCAAGAATTATCAGGCATGTGCCGAAACCAATTTGACTTTATGGTATCCCCTGAAACAACTTTTCAGTTTCATCGAAACTCGTCCGATGACCTCTTTCTGCAGAACCTTTTCCGCTGTTCGAAACTTTTCCGGTGTCCGAAACTTTTTCGGTGATTTTCTCTCAGACTCCTTGTCTAGTATTCAGCAGATAGATGACCCTTAAGCGTGTGACCCTATAGGTTCGGTGAAGTATAGACATGACCCGGAACCCCTTCCGATCAATGATCAACATCGGAGCCGTGGACACCCATATTGACCCCTATACCCACACGAATAAATATTCAAGTGAACCTCCAGTTGTCGTGTGCTATTCCTGTTGCTTCGCGATATGTTACAAATACCCGAGGTGAGACATGTTGGCATTCCCGTGGATCAGCAACTTGTCCACTATGCTAGTTACCTCGTTACCGGTATTGTTCTTCTCGTTATCGTGTTCCGGCATCCCCGTGATCAAATCACAAAGTGTCTGGCCAGACGATGATGGATACCGTAACACTGAGAGGGCCCAGAGATATCTCTCCATCGTCGAAGGAGCAAATCCCAATCTTGAGCTATCAAGTTACTTGACACACTTTTCCATGAACCCGTAAGCCGCCGTAATAGCCACCCATTTACGGATGACGTTTAACAAACCCCAAAGTTCATGAAGCAAGCATGAAGAAACTCAATACTCTCATGGTCTAAGGAATCATGCAAACGTTAACCATCTCTGTGTTATGTACCATTAACTTGTGATGAATGAATCTCATAGCATAACATCAATCCGGGTCGATTCAACACAAATGTTCTCTTAACAGTTTGCCCTCAAAGTTGCTGGCATAGACATGCCCATGATCAGGAAAACAGAACCATCATGCAACACTTGAGCTAGTCTTAGAGGCCAGACTAGGAATACTTCTTACCGTTTATTATGCCACACTTGCATATGAGTCTTCCTCCGAGCCTCGTGGATATTGCAGACTCGAGAATCATTGTAGTTATAGCATGGAACATAAACATAATATGAACTCGGAGATAAATAATATCATTTATTATTGCCTTTAGGGCATATATCCTACAGTATTCAGATCAAGAAAGGTCGTTATCATCACCGACACCGACAACTCAGCGGTGGCCTAATGACATATTCGCCAGGCTGCCGGACATGACTACAGTGGTCCGCTGTCCGCTGTTCGATTTTGACTTGTATGGATGGGATTTAATCCACACCAATGCACTTCAATCCCCTTTAATTTTGTTGCAACTGAACAAGCCCTTAGGTGTGGAGGGACTAGATGACAAAGACGTGCTCCTGGACCACTTCCGTCCCATCGCATCGAGGAACGGTCGCCTCATTTTTTAGCTCAAGCACAACCGGCGCCAGGATCGTGCGGCCGGCGGTCTCCGGCTCGCCATATACAACTCGATGACGCATGACAACATCGTTGCCATCACACCTTTAACCTTAGTAGGCAAGGAAGCTCAAATATAGTGGAATATAGTTGCACATTGCTCATCATCCACGACCTTCTGTATTCTGCTCGTCTACAACCACAACCGTGGTGCTACTCCTCCTCAGAGGCTCAATCCAATGTCAAGATCCCCATCTGCTCCAAGATGCGCAACATCGGGCCTGTCGTGGTATGCCGGGGGTTTGCCTCGACCAAAAGGACCACACCATGGACATGCTCGTGGTATGCCGATGGCCGCCCCGCAACCTCGCCGCCACCAGTCGGCGTTCCTCCGCAGCAAGCCTCCTGCCCCCGCCAATGGGAAGCCCGCCGCCGCCTCCTCCAAGCCCAAGTCGCCCGCCTCGCCCGCCCAGGCGCTGCCGCCGTACCCTCTCCGCCGATCGTCTTTTCCTTCCCTCCCTCTTGAATTTTATTTGGAGGATTTATGCCTTTGTGAATGCTGCAGTTCGTCCTTGGAGGAGAGGACGGTGAAGCAGCTCGGGCTGACCAAGGCGCTGACGCTCCCGGAGGCCACCGCGGTGTCGGAGGCGTGCAGGAGGATGGCCGCCAGGCGCGCCGACGCCAAAGGGGTGCTCTCAGGTATCGTCACGCCCGAGGTGAGAAACTCATCACAAAGAGTCCGAATCATTGAAAAACTGACAGTATATATTGAAAAGACAGAATATCAACTCCAAATAGGTTCAGTTTTTGGATTTTCTCAAGGAATTGGATGGAACTAATGATGAGCATCAGGTTTTTCTATTGATGAGTAGTGTGTTCTATGGATGATCTGTGTGTTTTTCTGTAGGACATATCGGGTGGAGTGATAGCTGAGGGTCTCAGGCCTGACGCAACCAGTGTGGCAAAGGTGATGACACACAACCCAGTTTTTGTCATGTCCAACTCACCGGCCACCGAGGCACTGCAGAAGATGGTCCAAGATCTGCTTCTTTTTTTTCTTCAGATTACAGTTTTGTTGCTGGTTTTACCTTCAGTTGGGTCATTTGTTGAATTAGTTTTGTCCAGTGATCGATTGGCCATTTCTGATAGTGCTGGTTCAGTGTCATCCTATGCATGATGAGGGAGAACCAAAGCATCTTAGCATGTACTCCCTCCGTCCGGAAATAGATCTATCTATTTCTCCGACAAGTATTTCCGGACAGAGCAAGTACACATTAAGCCGGCAGCCTGGTGGGTCAATGTTACTCCCATAATCAAAGAATCGTATTCTTTCAGTAACCGAAGCTGCGGGCAACCGCAAAGCTACAATATGTCGGGCATTACCTCTTGGCTAATAGCCAAAGACAAGAACTGCAAGACGAATATTGTAATTCAAAGTTCAGAAAGACGTTCTCTCAAGAAATTCCCTACATGTTTTACGTTTGACATCTTTTTGTCATTCTTATGGATATATATTGTATCTTGTCTCCATGGTGTCCATTTAGTCATATAGCTTTTGTATACAGGCAAATTTAGGCATCTTCCTGTAGTAGAACATGGTGAGGTCATTGCCATGTTGGACATTACCAAGTTCCTCTGTGATGCAATTTCAAGAATGGAGAAAGGCAGCCGAACAAGGCAGTGCTATAGCAGCTGCTATGGAAGGGGTCGAACAGCAGTGGGGAACTGAATTTGCAGGTAGCTTTTTTCAGTCTCTCAAGACCACCCATGATGCATTCCACTCAGGCCTCTTTGATTAACTAGCTGATGTTATATTTTCGGTCCTTACTTCAGGTCCGCACGCATTCATAGAAAATCTTCGAGATCACATGTTCAAGCCTTCCTTGTCAACTATCATTACTGAAAATAGCAGGTCGAATTCCAACTGCCAGGAAAATGTATAATGATTTTTTTGTTACGACTGAGTATTACCATTGCTTATCTTTGTAGTGTTCCAGCGGTGTCTGCTTCAGATCTAGTAACTGTAGCTGCCAAAAAGATGAGAGAGCACCGAGTTAACTCGGTGGTTGTCATGACAGGGAACATCTTACAAGGAATTATCACGTATGTTCTCTGCAAAGTTGCGTATATTTTGAATTTTCCCATCTCCGTTATTTTTTTAAGTGATACAACTGATATTCTGATTTGGTTTTGCGAGTAGTGGCACAAAGTCTGTCCCCAGAGGCGACACTCGTAGAAAAGGTATGGCAAAAGACTGGAGCATCCACATTTCAAGTGATCAGGGTTTGGTTCCTTTTTTTCACTAGTTAACCAAATATGCTGTTATCTCTCCGAAGGTGATGACGGCAAGCCCTGGCTGTGCTACACTGGACACATCAATCCTCGAGGCTCTGCAATCAATGCAAGATAGAAAATTTCGTCATATTCCTGTTGTAGACAAAAGCAAGTACTGAATTCTAACAGCAAAGAAAAGTTCCTTTCTATGTACGTATCTAAGTTAAGTCTTTGAATAGGAGGACAGGTTATCGCCTGTTTGGATGCTCTACAGTTAACCCACACCGCCATCTCCATGGTAAGAACCATTACGTACAAAAGCACTAGCACATGGGTTCTGTGCTTGTAGCATCAAGCTGATTCAGCCACGATAATGCACATTAAATGTATTTATAATTCTGTTAACATATGATTGTTTTGACAACAGTATACGATACAAATATGTTCTATTATCTTTCATCACCCCGTGATTCTGATTTTCCGTGTTCTCATTAGGCTGAGGGAGCATCTGGACCAGACGGCGTGGCAAATACTATGATTCAGAAGTTTTGGGTCTTGCATCCTGCAGAGTATGACTTGCATAGGTTTGTTCTTCTTCAATTTGCATATGCTCTTGCATACCTGAGGATGGGTTGGTTAGACTTTTGTTGTATAAGTGCAGTGAAGAATCTCGTACAGCAGCATCAGACAGTGCTGAAGGAAAGCATACACCCCCTCCCCCTCATGTTGGAAACGCATTCTCTTTCAGATTTGAAGATAGAAAAGGGCGGATGCAACGATTCAGTTGCGGTGTGTGCATTTCTCATCTTAATTTCCTCATTGTGGTTTACTATAGTGATGTAGTATGAATTTGTGTTTGTCTGCCTTAATATCTGATAACACTCCTCCTTTCTGCAGTTTCGGAAAGCTTAGACGAGCTTGTGTCTGCTATTGCATACAGATTAGGAACAGAAAACGACAAGGCGAATGTAAACCTTCTGGTAAGAGGTTGAGCTTTGGTAATGCAGTGTGCCTCCAAGTGAGCAACAAGCCAAGCAAAATCTTGTAGATGGGATTTTTTTTGGGTATAATTTGTGGACCTTTGTACGTTTTTAATCCTCACTTAAAATGGTTTTCAACAGTACAATGACGATGAAGGTGACAGAGTACTTCTGGCTACCGACGCCGACCTGGTTGCAGCAATTGAACATGCCAGATCAGCAGGATGGAAGGTTGTTTTTCTATTCTTTTGTATACCAACATCATGAATTCCTCGCATGTCGGCTGCATCCTCGGTAATGTAGCTGTGCCGCAACCTAAGCGCGACCGATCATTTTTAGTTTCTTAGTTCTTCTTCTTGCAACTTAGGTTCAGTAATTTACTTTGAGGTTCAGTCTTTTTTGGCATTTCGTTTTGCTGTTTCAGGTTCTGAGGCTGCACATGGACTGACGGGTCAAAGATCAGTGCAGATCCCACACCGGCGTCGTCTGTGGATACCTCAGCAGCAAGGAGAAGCTGGCCGTCCCTCCGGCTAGGTACAGTGGCCAGTGCAGCTGCTATTGCCGGCGTCGGGGCAATCGTCTACTTGAGATGCTCTCGGCAATGACTTCAATATACATACCTCAGACTCAAAGAGCATACTTCAACACTGTATAGATGTACTACGCAGGAGGAGGATCACACAAATCACGGTGGCAATAAGGCTCTTTTTTTTTGCGGGTGGGCAATAAGGCTCTTGCCAAGCCTCTACACTGAATTTTTCTCCAGGGTTTGCAGTCATTCTAAATGGACTTCAGAGAGGCTCTTGCAAAGTGACTGTTTGTTGCAACAGATAAAAAGCAGGCTGATACATGTACACAAACAAGAAAAAACATCCTAGTATTGGTATATATCACCAAAAATATGTTAGGGTCACCCAATGTTTATCCCTCCTATTTGTTTTGATGATGTGGGGAGGGAGTGATCTGGTCATCAGGGCTAAGGAGTTTTATAGAAACTAGGTATGTGCCTGGAAGCTTTTTTTTCTTAATCTATAAAGGTTAGGGCTGTCTTAAGGTAGAAGTGGATGTAATTCCACCTTATATGGCATGGGGCACACGGGAATCACCGGACTAGAATTTTGATTTTGGCGCTATTATAATTTGGTAGTTTGGGTCATGCATGATAAGTAAATTAAATGAGCTTTGCCATGACGAGTGACACACACTATTATGACCAACTGGGTCTTCCAGAAGTAAAAAAATAGTGAGATGCTATTTTTATAAAGACTAGACAATTGCTCGTTTGCAACGGGAATATAAACATTCTAGTAGATTAGCTCGTGACTGCATGTCTATTATTATATTGATGCGCTAAAATCTTAGCAAGTTTTTGTATGCAATCGCCACGATTTACCTGCCATTTTATTGTTAAGCACTTATTTGGTAAGAATTTAATTACTTACCAAACAAAATATGTTTTTTTTGATAAGTTAATAAAACGTGAGACAATTGATTATATTTTAGGGAGAATTGAGGAGAAAAATCAGAGATGAGAGAAAAAAATCAAAGAGGAAAAGGAAAGAGTGACAATATATAAAGAAGGTTAGACGAAAAAGAGGTGAAATGGGAACCTTACGTTCTTTTTAAATAATAGAGATTTAAATAGTAGAGATAATAGTGAGATGCTAGTGACCGTGCCTAAAGACCTCAACGGAGGATCGTGCCCAATTGGCCAGGGTGGGCCAACAATGAAATTTTTCATTAAAATTTAATTCTTTTTAAACATTTTTACCGGAGCTCCTATTTGCGGATTGCTGGGCAGACAGTGACCCGACCCACAGGCCGGCCCATCTAGCGATATGTCCTGAGCATCTTACTGTAGCAGCATGTTACTCTACCGGCTCAGAACTGCAGCGATTCTTTTCTTTATTGCTTTCTTCTTTCTTTTTTGAAAAATAGTTTTAAAAAGTGACATATTAAAGTGCCAGATTTTTCTGTAAATGTGATTTTTTTAAAGCAAACAATATTTGAAACTTGGATCCATTTTTCAAAAAAGCAAACAACTTTCATAATTTCAAACATTTTCTATTTATTTTTTGGAACTTTTGATAAACGCAAAAAATTTCAAGAAATCAGATTATTTTTTGAAAACACAAAAAAATTTAACACATTTTCAATTTGTGAATTTTGTTTTTAAAACACGTATAGTTGTGGAAATTCATATTTTTTGGAAAAATGAACAATTTTCCAAAGCACTTAACATTTTCTGATATTTTTTATTTTTACTAAACGGAAAAAAGAACAAATAACCCGAGAAAAAAAAATCCAAAAAACAAGTAAATAAACAACCAAAATAGAAATATTGTTCAGAAACATTCTAGAAGGTTTCCAAAACCAGGTCAAAATCCTCCTGGAAGGTTCTCACAAATGGATCGGTTGACCGCCTTAACGGGGCGGCCAAGCTAGATCACAAGCTCACTGCGGGTGTCGACATTACGATGAAATGAGCGGCGAATAGGATTCGTTTTCTCTATTGCCGCTCGTTGCGGCAAATTGTCGCCACAACGCACATGCAACTCTCGAGATCGAGTGAAGTGGGCTGGTCCTGTACGCAAGGCTTTCTGTTTCCCTTTTTGAGTGTTGGGAAACGTAGTAGAAAATAAAAAAAATTGCGCCTACAATTACGCAAGATATGAAGATGTATAACGGGTTGGGATCACAATCGTTACCGTCACCTAGTTACGGCGGAAGAACAACGTGTCGATGTATATCGTACTTGGAGTCCCTCGAACCGTCGATGAACGATTCCTCGTACCGCCCACAAATAGTCCCTCGAACCGAAGACCGAAAGCACGACCTCTCTACTTGGTTGCAAGCATGCATCCTTTATGATCCGGCAGCGCTTCGCCGTCAAGAGCTAATTATCACTGAAGAATTAGAGGGAGGAGGTTAGAACCACACATGACTTCTAATTACGAGGACAAGAGGATTAGCCTAGTTCTAATTAGTCAACTGGGACCATCTAGAATTAGAACTAGAAGAAGTAGAGGAGGTTCCAAAACTTGTATATCTCAATGGACAAAAACCCTAGTATATACAGGTTAGAGGAGAGGGAGAGGGCAGCCACCAAGGAGGGAAAGTTCCTCTTTGGGCGCCGTCCTAGGGAAGGAGGATTTGGACTCCTCCCCAACCCCAGGTAGGCCTCCTTAAATTTGTGAACAAATAATTCAAAAACTAGAACATTTTATAAAATTCTAAACAGTATTTTAAAAAGAAAATTAGTATTCGAAACAATATTTAAATTTTTAAACAGGTTTCAAAAAGAATAATAAACTAAAAAAGGAGAGAAATAAATGAACGAAAAAAATGAAAACTGTAGCTGTAGCGAGTGGAGCTATATACATACACAACCGACCAAGCCCACGCCAAGTAGCGAGTGGAGCTCGCTCTGTGCACGCCACATGGACTGACCCACGCTAGGTCACACATGCGCCCAGCCGCCCATAGCACCCAATTTAGTCCCACGCCACTGAGCTACGAAAATGGGGCCACAGAGCTCTGCTATATAATGCGAGGGAATGTCATAATACAAAGAAACACATTTGACAAGTTTTCTCTGTGTAAACTGAATTTGTAAAAAGTTCTTGATTTGATAATAGTTCATTGATTTGAAGAAAAAGTTCACATGATTGAAAGAACTTCATTATTTAAAAAAGTTCATTGATTTTGAATTAAAAATCACAAATTAAAAAAGATCATTAATTTTAATTTCTGTTCACAAAAAAAAAATGGTTCACCGGTTTTGAAAGAACGGTCACGGATTTGAAAAGTTCACCAGTTTTGATTGAAAAAAGTTCACAAATTTGAAAGATGTTCATTGCTTTTAAAAACAATTAATAGATTTTCACAAAAAACCACGAATTCGAAAAGAGTTCAGAAATTTTGATAATTTTTTTGAGTAATCCAAAAAAAAAAACTCACCGGATATTGACAATAGATTACAGATATTAAAAAAGTTCATCCATTTTGATAAAAAGTTCATGAAGTTGGAAAACAGTTCATGATTCTTTTTAAAAGTTCACAATAACTGAAAAGTTCACTAATTTGAAGAAAAGTTTGTGAATTAAGAAAAGAAAATAAGTAAATAAAAATTTGAAAAGGAAAGAGAAAGTCATAGAATAAATGGCCAAAGAGAACAAAAAACCAGAAAAGAAAATGATACATGTTACATTTGCCACAAAAGATAGAAAAAGGCGAAAGAACAGGACAAAGTAATCTGGCGTAGTGGGTAGTGCCTATAGGACTGAACGTGGAGGTCTGAAGTTCAAATCTCCCCCATTATGCAACCCTCGCGTATTTGTTGAAGGTTAGAAAAAAAGAAAAAAAAACTAAGCGGGCCAAGCCCAAGACAGCAAGCGGGTGTGCGCCAAGTTGCGAAAAACGCTTAAAGCAACAAATAGGGATTGGGGTCTGCGTATACGGCGGGCGAAGAATTTATAAAATATGACCATCATGCCCTTTCCTATGAAGAGGTATGGACTAATTTCAGCCGTCCTTGTGTGAGGCATGTACCGAAGCAGAAGTGATAATAGGTTTATCTGGATGCATATAGAAGACATGGATATGCTTATCTAAATGCATATGGAAGACCTGAGTAAAAATCTCAATTTCTGTCTATTTTAATAAACCGTAACCAGCGTTTACTATAATCAACCAAAATATCTCATGGAAATCTGCCGGAGGATCTGGAGCAGCTCCTGCTTCTTCTCCTCCTCCCATGCGCCGAGGCTCGCTGGATCTGCGGCGTTGTTGTTGACAAGGTTATTCTGCGGTGATTCGCTGAGGTACGGTTATTTATTTATTCTTTGGAAACCAAAATATACACCTTTTTTTAGGGGTACCAAAATATACACCTCGCTTTCGTGTTCGTGTCATTGGCTCGGTGCACTGCTGGGGCTGGGCCTCGGGAACCCAGGGCCATGGCCCGGGGCATGGTATTTTTCTGTCTGAAGATGCACCCAAAGAGCGAGCGAACGGGCCCAGCATAAGGATGGCAATGGGTCGGTATCTCCGAGTCAAGGAGTACCGAAGGGAAGGAAGAAAAACCAAGTGAAAGAAAGAGATCGCAATGGTCTAAGATATAGTCAGTGAACAATAACTCAGATCTGATGTCGGATCGAAACAAAAATGCAAAAAGACAACACAAACGTAAAAGATCGAACTCTAATTTAGTTACTGAGTGAGATGTTTTGCTACCTACAAAAGGTTGGTTCTTCCCCTACAAGCCCTACCTTTGGGGCGGGTAGAGAAATGCCATACCCATACCTGAGTAGTAAATGGGTACAAAATTCTACCCATACCCGTGCCCATGGGTATGAAACTTTACCCGTACCCATACCCGACGGGTAGCCATACCCATTGGGTACCCAACGGGTAGATCAAATAGCACACAAGTTATTCGCAATTTTACATTCATCTATAGCACATTTGACAAAAAAATATTGATCTCAACTCAATAATAGTTAGATGAATACATGACAATTATCTCAAATTCAAACTGACAATTGGTGACAACTTTAACATATGTTCATAAGCTCACGACACAACTTTAACATGGGTACACTTGTGAATCACGGGTAAAATTCACATGTTAGTATAAATGGGTAGGGTATGGGTATATCCATGGATAAGAGACTATACCCGTACCTTACCCATGACTTAACCGGTAGGGTATGGGTACTACCCATGCGTATAAAATTGTGCCCATACCCTGCCCATGCGGGTACGGTATCCGCGGGTACCCGTACCCATGGGTAAAATTGCCATCCTTAGCCCAGCACTGTACAGCTCAGCCGCTCGCTCACTTGCACTTGTATGTTGTTTTTTCGTTTTTTCTTTAGTTTTTTGTTTCTTCCCGGGGTTTACTGTTTTTCACCGATTTTTTTTCGTTTTTCAACATTTCTCTTCCTTTTTCACTGCTTTTTAAAGGTTTTCTTTGTGCTTTTTATTTCTTTCTTTTTATGTGTTTTTCTTTATGGTTTTCATAGCTTTTTCTCCGGTTTAGAACCTTTCTGATTGTCATTTTTGTTTTTGATATTTTTTGGTAACCTTTTTCTCTATTTTCCATGTACATTTTTCATGTACATGTGATACATTATTTTTATACATGTTAAACATTTTGAAAATAGATCATTTAAAAAAAATTGTTTCCTACATTTTTTGTACATCAAGAACATTATACATGCTTAATATTATTTATTACATGATAAGCATTTTTGAATACAAGATTAACATTTCTTTCAAATACATGTTTGATGTTTATTTTTCGATAAACATTATACAATTTTCATATACATTTGAAACATTTATTTAATATATGTTTAACATTTCCAAATACAAGATTAACGTTTTATTATAATGTGGCATTTTTTTTGAAATACATTGCATCATACAGACGGGTGATAAAATAAACATTGCTTTTCGTCTCAAAGATAAGTAGGACCGTAGAAGTTAGATCTTACATGTAGATGTCTGGCATGATGATGATGCTCACCCTCTCTTTGTTGCCATTAGGTACCATGATCACGGCACCCCTAGATGGTGCCGGGAGTGCCCATTCCCATCCAGTGACACCACCAAGGTGCCTGACGGGTGTACCCGAGTAGGTCGGGTGAAGTCAACCCAGGTGATAAACTGGGAGGCCCGAGATGTTGTCGAACATCAGTAGTTGTGGTTAATTAGCTAGGACCATCACCTTTGTGTTTCTTTTCATTGAAAAGGACGAAGTTTTGTTACAATCCTCCAAGGAGGTGCGAGGTACAAAACCAAATAAAGGGCATAACTGACTTGGTCTGCGTGCAGGGATGAAGCTTCTCTAGGGCCAAATGGGGGCATGCCCCCCCCCCCCCCACCACCACCCTCGCGGAAAAATGTTATGAATCTCCTTAATTGTCAAGCTTAAATATGAAATGTTACTCAAAATTTAAAGATGTAATATAACGCAGGCATGTTATCCTACATATGACACTTAACCAGCCTGAGATGCCGTGGAATTCCAGGTGATTGTGGTTTTGCCTGTTCCAGTGCCACTAAATGACACAAACGGCATGCCGCAGTGAGAGGCACAAGCGGCATCGAGTGACTGGTTGATAAAAGGCTTTAGATTGAGCGAACGTATTGTATTTTGCATTTAAAATGATGATTAAATTAGGAACTTTTGCACACTGTCAAATCCACATCTGCATCGGTACTCACAACCCACATTTTCAATACTACACTGTCACATATATAACAGTCATCTTTGATAGTTTTCTATACAAAAATATAGCTGATTGCCCTCATCGTCGATGAAAAATCATCGCGGATGGCCATGCCTCATTTTTTTCTCTCGAGTATGCACAACGTGCATATCACATATTATAGATGGACATATGCCTCATCGGTGACCTTTATGGGGCAACCCTCTGTAAAACCGTCGTGACCTTTATGGCGGCAACCCTCCCTAAACATGTCATGAATGTGGAAAAGAAGAACTTGTCGCCTGTGATGCGGCCCGTGCTATAATTCAAGTGATAAATCTATATCTATATCTATATCTATATCTACTAATAAAGGGGCTATTACTTTTTACCATCGTAATTCCATCCATTTTTCGTCCGGCCGTACATGATTAATTTTGGTTCGACAGGCCACCAACGAGGTGGTACTAAAATAACGTACGTGTCCGTTTTTTTAGTCTGCAACAGAAAAATAAGTCTCCTGGGCCAGAAGTCGGGGTGGACCGGCGAGCCAGCAGCCTGAGGCAAAACATATTCGCTCGCAAGCAGACTCAACCCCAAAACCTGTCGACTAGCACATAACGGAGTGGCCAACAGAGCTGGCCTGCTGTGTTGGTTAAAATTAAGATTCACTGAGATAATACATCGTCCCACCTCGCTCTCTCACATCCAATCTACTCAATATATACATATATACGTTTTTGTGTTTCTTGGGTGTCAGGCAAGCATCTAGGAGATCATTACAGAAAATAAAGGAGGAAAATGTGGCGAATTAACTGGAAAGCGAGGCAATTAATCTTCTATATATGATGTGGGCTCTACTAAACGGGACACAGCATGGTAGAAAAAAGAAATAAGGAAAGAAATTGGAATCCTGAGAGATATATTCTCTATTCTAATTTGAGAAGGACACGAGGTGACATGAAAGAATTAAGGAAGGAAATTGGGATCCTGAGAGATACCATGCTTAATGTCTCTGAAGATGGACATGCTGGAGGTTGTATGGAAGAACAATTGCATTAAGGTAAAATAGTTTCAACATAAGTCTTGCGTGTATGATATTTTTATTGTCTGATGGTAGTAACTCATTAGGATGGTTAATCTACGAGTATGGTATGCTTTGTCACTATTTATAGACGTCTGACCTACATCTTCGTATTTTTATTGTCTGATGTTAATAACTAATTAGGATGGTTAATCTGCAAGTGTGATATGCTTTGTCGCTACTTATATATAGACGTCTGATCTACATTGTTGTACTGAAATTAGACGAAAAATGTCATGTGTATATTAGTGCTCTTACTTCAATATTATTTTCCTATTTTCTAAATTGGATCTAGGAATAATATGACACTATATAAACACATATGCATACTTAATGTAACTTATAAGTAGCTTCTGTGTTCTATTTATGATGCAAAATCTAATCTGTTTTTTTAATGAACGACATATGCATACAATATGAAAAAAGTCTCATGTAGACAAGCAATTGGGGTCGCGATCTCCGGTCATGGATGCCAAGGAACAAAGAAGGAGAAAAGACAGTGAGCAGTATGCAGGAATGATCAATGACAGAAAAACCGAAAAAACTAAAAAAGCGTCGTGAAGCCTATCAGCAAAGCAGAAAAAAACAAGATTAACGTTTTATTATAATGTGGCAAAAAAAATTTGAAACACGTGAACATTTTTAAAATGTCACAAACATTTGCTTTATGCTATCAATAATTTTCATATACATTTGAAACACTTATTTTCTATAAGTTTTACATTTGATACACGTGAGTGTTTGATTAATATTTTTTATAATGGCACGAACATTTTTTTAATATGCTATCAACATTTTTTCAGAACTATGCTAACAATTGTTATACATTGTCTTAATATTTTTTCAAATTCATGATTTTATTTTATGTTTTTAAATATAAGTATATATAATATTTTCCAAAGAAGAATAAAAGAGAAAAATCAGGGCAAAAGACCAGCTTAAAGGAAACCTACCTGGGCCAGCCCATTTGCGGCGCTCCGTAGGCGAGGGGGGCGTTTCTATGTCTCGCTTCAAGTTTTTTTTTTCTGGAGACACATGTCTCGCTTCAAGTGAGATCGTAGGACATCTAGCTAAAGGCAGCCGCCCGATTGGGGAGGCGCAATGCTGACACACGCCTTCAGCGCTTTTTTCTCACTTTTTTCCATTTGTTTTCTTTTTTTACTTTTCTTAAGTTTCAAAATATTCTGAGTATGTTTATTACAAAATATTTCTTGTTGCATTCAAGCGGCACCCACCTACCACTAGCAGGACTCGGTAGTCGATCGGTGCCATATATAGGAAGGCAGAGCTTCCCTCTAGCTGCGGATGGTCAAGAAAGGACGGCCCAGGCTCATCCAAACGCTGACTTTTGTTCTTGGAACGACTGCCGCTCAGCTCAAGTGTAGCCGCCAGAGCCTGCAAAATCTGCTGACAAATTCTACCGCTACTGCTACTACATTTCTAGTACGTACTAGTAGCTTTTTTTTGACTCGTCCACGCATGCCGATCGAGCTGTATGCACACTGGTCGCACTCGGCACAGCTACCAGCGCACCGGTATAAAATTGTAAACCATATTTGAAAACAAAACATTTTTTGGTATTCCAAACAATATTCTAAGTTTTTAAACAGGTTTCAAAAAGAATAATAGAGTCAAAAAGAAGGGAAATGAGTGAACGAAAAAACAAAAACTATTGCTGTAGCGAGTGGAGCTACGACACAACCGGCCAAGCCCACGCCTAAGTAGCGTTTACTATAATTAACCAGATACTGACTCTATAAACTAACATAAGAGTGTTTAGATCATTAAAACAGTAATCTAAACGCTCTTATATTAGTTTACGAAGGAAGTACCTCATTCAGTCATGCAATACAAAGAAAAGTCAAAGATGCCGAGAGGCTCTTGTTGGATGCAATGCAAGCTGCACCCACCTACCACTACCAGGACTCGGTAGTCGATCGCTACCATATATATATATATATATATATATATATATATATATAGGAAGGCAGAGCTTCCCTCTTGCTCCGGATGGTCAACAAAACAAACGCTGACTTTTGTTCCTTCAACGACAGCCGCTCAGCTGAAACGTAGCCGACATGGACTGCAGAGTCTGCGGACAAATTCCACCGCTACATTTATACGTACTGGCTTTTGACTTGTCTACGCATGCCGATCGAGCTGTATGCACACAGGTACCAGCTACCATCGCACGGGTATAAATACGGCATCGGTGCAGGCATTAGCTTCTCCAAGCACAGACAGAAGTAACACACGCATCCTTCCTTGCTTCCTTTCTTCAACCATGGCTCACCTCAGAAGCCTGGTTGCGTTCTTGTGCGTGATGCTGGCCTCCCTCATGTTCGTCGCACAGGCCGTGCTCGCCGCCAGAGGTATGTATCAACTCTTGATTACCTCTCTTTTTTGTTCAAATATCGACATTTTTTCGCATGTCTGAGGTGATGTCCCGCATGCCTACTGCTGCAGGTGATTTAAGCAACGTGAAGCGAGATGGTGTGAGGGGAACCTGGGCGTCCCCTTCCTACCAGGTGCGGCCGGGGCCGCTCCCGCGCTATCCTCCAAAGTAGGCTGGTGGCGATCTATGCCAAGGACGGGAATACAAGTATGCCGGTCAAGAGTAATTTAGTTATTTGTTACTGAGCAGTGAGCGTTCGATGCCGATATAAATAAAGATACCAAAATGCACGGTTATGTTACTCCATCCGTCTTATAATATAAGATGTTGCTACAATCATATGTGAATAAACAACACGGAGCAACGTGTGTGCCTTGCTGTGTGTGCCATGTCCGGAGACTGTCCGACGCTGAGTCTATTCGGGTCATGTTCAAGCTATTACTTATTAGAATCATGACATGAAGCCTGTCATTGCGTTTTTTTACCACTACTTGTACCTTGAATGAGCAGTACAAGAAGAAAAGGCTCAATGATTTTACACGGTCTCTCTACCCGTGTGTTCAGTGCTTTCCCTCGTGAGCACAAACGCCGGTTTCATAGTGTTTGTATGAGCCGACTCCCGTTTTCCAATTTTGGAGCTCTACATCTTATCCAAGAAGCTGAGATTTGCCATCGGGTCCTTTTGAGACTTTCATCGCAAACCGGTCGGAGGCAACCAGTGGACTTGTACCGTTTGAATCAGTTCTCCTTGCCTCTGGATGTCCAAGCTATTTGTCGTATACGGCTATGTCCACGTTTTGGGGATGATTTCATTGCTTGGGAACCCGAGAAGAATGGCCAATTCACAGTTCGGAGTGCTTACTGGCTACCTACGGGGGAGCCCTATGCTCCTTCATTAGCTTCTACAAACAGCGCCCGTGATGGACACATGGAGGTTTGGAAGTAGTTGGAACCTAATTTGGGCATGCCCAGCCCCGTCTAAAGTTCTCTCTTTTGCTTGGTGTGCTGCAACGAACTCTTTGGCAACATGAAAAAAGGACTTTGAAGATTTGGGTTACTTCCTAGTCTGTGGCAGAGAGGATGAAGACGTTCTTCATGTCTTATGTGCTTGTGATAATGCGCGTCGGCTGTGGCGAGCTATGTAGTCTCAGGTTTGGGCGCTTCGTGATGTGAACACAATTATGCGCCATGATCATCTACATCACAAATACTCATCGGGTAATTCTGGAAATTTCCATCTGGTATTACTTAGAAAATGCAATTTGCGCTGGCTCTAGTGGCTGAAGTTCTCATCTGGTAGTTCCTGGCCAATGTTCTCCGGTAGTTCCGCAAATGACTTGTGCACTTCGGAAGCTAGCCATGAACGAGGCCTCGATGGTACCAATTGATTTTGAGTCGGTAGTTTTGGGTCTATATGAAAAACCTAAAACTGAACGAAATTTAGGACAATTTTGAGGTTTAAGTGAGGACTTTAAACGAAAGCAGGAACCTAGAAGGAGTTCACGGACAACAGTCTGATAATTTCCTAATGTTAGAGTGAGGAAGTGAATAAAATCACCATTATTTAAGATCAAGAAATCCAAAAAACTTGACATGTATTTAGCCAATCCATAATTAATAAATTAAATTTTATTATGAGGAAAGCTATCTACCGAACGTTCGCCGCGGGGCAACCCTGGCTAACTCTATATTGAGAGGGGGGGGGGGGGGGTGGTTGTGAAAACTTGGGACCAAGATGCTATATGTTTTTGAAAGCTAAATTTGATTTTTCATTTAGAAGTTTCTGAAAATCCCTAATTTTTATATTTTTTTTGAAAGAACAAACATCCCATTTTTTAGTGGGTATTTTTTCCTAAAATGCCATGTGCATTTTTTGTTTATAGGTAGCATGGCCTTTTTTAAATTTTATTATTGTAGGTACCAAGACAAATTTATTATAGGTTACATGGCACTATTTTTAGTAGGAGATTGACATTTGAATAAGTAATAACATGAAATTTTCTGTCATTATGAGGATGGAAGTTATTAATTAAGAGCATGGCATTTTATTATTAATAACATGAAATTTTTATTATTAGAAAGATGGCAGATTTATTATTAATGGGTTGGCATTTTTGTTATTTATTGACACGACATTTTTTGTTATTAGGATGATGGAATTTTATTATATAGAGCATGACATTTTCATTATTATTAACATCACATTTTATTATTAGGAGGATTACAATTTAATTATTAATAGGATGGCAGTTTTAATATATGCAGCATGGCATTTTCACTATTGTTGACATGTCATTTTTATTATTAGGAGGATTGTACTTTTTATTTCTTTATTGGCATGGCAAAAATAAATCACTACATTGACATGCCATTTTTATATGAATTTTCGCACAGTGGACCAACTCAACCAAAAATATTACATCATGGTATTTTGTATATTGGTCCATGCCACTTTTTACAGAGCAATATGGCATTTTCACGTTTTTACAAGAAATGCATTTTTTGTTCATGACATTTTTGTTATAAATTACTAGGCCTATGGGCCAATGGGGGTTTACCCTGGTGAGCGAAATGATTCTGATGGGCCATCCCTGGGCGAACATTAAGGAAGGGGTGAGAGACTCGTTGGTTCGCCTCCCCGACGGCCCGTCGCTAGCTGTTGGGGTCCTTTGTAATTGCAAGGGCATATAAGTTGTTTCTAAGTCAAGCTTTGTTAAGTCTGACAAAAGAAAAGTCTGAACAATTTTCTATATTAAAGAATAATCAATATCTATACTAACAAGTAAATATCCATGTATACATCATAAAGTGTTATAATTCTGATCTATCATGAAATGTCATCTACAATTTGTTTATTTTTCTTAGTACCTGTAGGTATTATTATTTTGTAAACCCAGTCAAGATTTAAAAGATTGTCCTTGGTTTTGCAAATCCGAATCACTTGAGATTTTTTTTTCGTTTCAGCATTTTGTTGAGAAATTTAATATCTAGATATATAATTGGAAAACGTTTCCACTCAGTGCGCCGGCCGAAATGTTACGCCGGACGCACGCGGGCCTTGCGATCGCTCTCGATCGTGCACTACTAGGTAGTAGCGCGGGTTTAATGCCCACTAGTAGTGCGGGACACCGCGCTACTAGTAAGGCGCTACAGCTATTCCTTAGCAGTAGCGCTTGTCGCGCGTGCGACAAGCGCTACTGCTAAGACATATAGCCGCAGCGTTTGTTCACTCCCGCGCTACTGCTAAGACATATAGCCGCAACGTTTGTTCACTCCCGCGCTACTGCTAATATAGCTAGTAGTAGCATGTTTACTGTCCATCGCTACTAGTATTCTTTTTCTCATTTTTTTATTTTTAGTGTATTTATACTTTGTTATACAAATTTTGGTACAATACCAATTATGAGGTTGTTATATCAATATGTCCATAACAGTGTGTCAAATGAAGGTGGATTAGGTTTAAGTGGAGGCAACATGTGGTGCATGTCAAAAGTATACTACTAATCCAAACTTGATCTAGTTTGGACTAGTAGTACTTTCGATGTGCATCACATGTTGCCTCCACTTGAATCTAATCCGCCAACACAAGCTATTTAATCATTATCATAGTCATTACCACCAACAGTAGCTATTTAATCATCATAGTCATAGTGTAGCACACATCATCATCTTCAAACTCATTCTAGCTAGCTAATCACCACCAACACTAGCTGCGGTAGCTATCTAATCACCACCAACACTAGCTAATAATAATCATCATAGTCATTACCACCAACACTAGCTATTTAATCATCATAAATCATTTCTAGCTAGCTAATCACTCCTGCTGCTCTCTCTCAAGTAAAATAGCATAAAACATGTGTAGCACTCCTGCTTCATCAAGTTGGAGCATGCAGATGAACCTGTCTCCTAATCGTGGGGTGCGCTTCTGATTGCTGCCCCCTAGTACTTCTCTGCGGTCGTTCACAATTTTGCTCCAGCCTTTCATTATTAAGCATTCCTCCCTATTAGAAATCCTGAATGCTCTAAAGTGCATTGTAGGAAATCTTGGCCGTAAGCTAACAATTCTCATGCGACCTTTAGTCTCGATCCAATGAGGCACAACATTCATCGGGAGTCCTTGTTGAAGAACATCGTATAGTAACATACTTAGCAATGAAGTTTAGCTTAAAAAATAATGTATGCAAAAGATGCATTGAGGATAAATAGTAAAAATCTTACCATCTTTCCTAAATAGATGTTACCGTAGTTCAGTACGAACACTATTGGTCGCACGTTTTGAGTACTAAGATTTTTAAGTCCAGGAAAATAATTTGTCTTGAGAGTATGAAGATCCTCAAGCCATGAAACATAATGACCTATCTCCTCGCAGTTTAGTTCAGCCCCGGGACAGTGGACGGTCATGTCTACCAAGCGCCGGACATGTTTGCTTGAATGGAAATAAGCTGTCAATAGAAATTAGTTGTCAACTATTTTTGAATAAACAATATCAAAGACATAAATAAGGTTGAGAAACTCACATAATGGTATAACTGGAGGCGTCTGCTCATCGACCCAGATCTCTCTATTATCTTCAATATCATCTTCGGGACGAATATCAAAGGTGATAAACATATCAGGCTCAAATGCATAAGCCTTGCATAGTTCTTGCCAAGTTTTGCATTCAAAATAGGTGTAGGTGTCTGCGTTGTATAATTTTGCGTGGAAAGTATAACCATGCTCGGTCTTCAAGTTAACTCTCTTTACCTCCGTAGTAGTTTTCATAAGACTGAAACCTATCTTATCCAAGACCAAAACTCTTGCATGGCAGGGGATACGCTAGTAGAATAGTAAAAAAATTAAATTATAAGTTGAAGCAAATGAAGCAGATGTCATGCTTAATTACGAAAAAAGACTTGTCATTGTGACTTACTGTATCCACTTCAAAGTTCTCGTCTAGCTTGATGCTGAAGCGCCTATCATCATCTAGGAAGATTCTGTCGCACATGCCGCGCCCGTCTTCGCATTATTCACAAATACCAAAATCCTTTTCGTCGTCAGACATTTCCTATGTTCATATTTAAAACATTAATTGAAAATCGATCGAAGGCAACTACCAGGATACTCAACACACAAATCCGGTGCACTCGATATTTCCTATTTGAGCAACACAAGATATACATTTTAAAAAATCTTATAGGACTCATATTGACATGAGCATTCAATAAGCAAAACCAAATCGTGAAATAAATAAGTATTCAAATTAGCATGCATTCAATAAGCAAAAGTAAATCATCTCATGCGTCCGTACATCGTCGAATATTATCACTAATACATCCCGAATAGTATCATACATATAACATCACTAATACAACTAAAACCCTAGCGCACGACGGGTATCCGCGCGGGTGGTGGACACCCAAAGAGAAGGAACCATCACAGGATCATATCTCCGGTCATCTGCCCAAAGAACCTGCCAGGTATTGGAGAACCTGTGCTCCAACTCAAACATGTTGGGGATCGTTGCAGAAATTTAAAATTTTCTACGCATCACCAAGATCAATCTATGGAGTCATCTAGCAACGAGAGAGAGAGGAGTGCATCTACATACCCTTGTAGATCGCGAGCGGAAGCGTTCAAGAGAACGGGGTTGATGGATTCGTACTCGTCGTGATCGAAATCACCGATGATCCTAGCGCCGAACGGACGGCACCTCCGCGTTCAACACACATACGGAGCGGATACGTCTCCTCCTTCTTGATCCAGCAAGGGGGAAGGAGAAGTTGATGGAGATCCAGCAGCACGACGCCGTGGTGGTGGATGCAGCGGGATTCCAGCAGGGCTTCACCAAGCGCTACTGGAGGAGGAAGAGGTGTCATGGGAGGGAGAGGGACCATTCCGGAACTCCTCGTGACGTCCGGGATCTCATCCGGGACTCCGAACAACTTTCGGTTAACCGCATACTAATATCTCTACAACTCTAGCGTCACCGAACCTTAGGTGTGTAGACCCTACGGGTTCGGGAGACATGAAGACATGACCGAGACAACTCTCCAGTCAATATAACCAACAGCGGGATCTGGATACCCATGTTGGCTCCCACATGCTCCACGATAATCTCATCGGATTAACCACGATGTCGAGGATTCAAGCAATCCCGTATACAATTCCCTTTGTCAATCGGTACGTTACTTGCCCGAGATTCGATCGTCGGTATCCCAATACCTCGTTCAATCTCGTTACCGGCAAGTCACTTTACTCGTTCCGTAATGCATGATCCCGTGACTAACTACTTAGTCACATTGAGCTCATTATGATGATGCAATACCGAGTGGGCCCAGAGATACCTCTCCATCATACGGAGGGACAAATCCCAGTCTCGATCCGTGCCAACCCAACAGACACTTTTGGAGATACCTGTAGTGCACCTTTATAGCCACCCAGTTACGTTGTGACGTTTGGTACACCCAAAGCATTCCTACGTTATCCGGGAGTTGCACGATCTCATGGTCTAAGGAGATGATACTTGACATTAGAAAAGCTTTAGCAAACGAACTACACGATCTAGTGCCATGCTTAGGATTGGGTCTTGTCCATCACATCATTCTCCTAATGATGTGATCCCGTTATCAATGACATCCAATGTCCATGGTCAGGAAACCGTAACCATCTATTGATCAACGAGCTAGTCAACTAGAGGCTCACTAGGGACATGTTATGGTCTATGTGTTCACACATGTATTACGATTTCCGGATAACACAATTATAGCATGAACAAGGAAATATAATAATAACCATTTTATTATTGCCTCTAGGGCATATTTCCAACAGTCTCCCACTTGCACTGTAGTCAATAATCTAGTTACATTGTGATGAATCGTACACCCATAGAGTTCTGGTGTTGATCATGTTTCGCCCGTGGAAGAGGTTTAGTCAACGGATCTGCGACATTCAAATCCGTATGAACTTTACAAATATCTATGTCTCCATTTTGAACATTTTCACGAATGGAGTTGAAGCGACGCTTGATGTGCCTGGTCTTCTTGTGAAACCTGGGCTCCTTGGCAAGGGCAATAGCTCCAATGTTGTCACAGAAGAGAGTCATCGGCCCCGATGCATTGGGAATAACTCCTAGGTCGGTAGTGAACTACTTCATCCAGATTGCTTCATGTGCTGCCTCCGAGGCTGCCATGTACTCCGCTTCACATGTAGATCCCGCCACGACGCTTTGCTTGCAACTGCACCAGCTGACTGCCCCACCATTCAAAATATACACGTATCCGGTTTGTGACTTAGAGTCATCCAGATCTGTGTCGAAGCTAGCATCGACGTAACCCTTTACGACGAGCTCTTCGTCACCTCCATAAACGAGAAACATATCCTTAGTCCTTTTCAGGTACTTCAGTATGTTTTTGACCGCTGTCCAGTGTTCCATGCCGGGATTACTTTGGTACCTTCCTACCAAACTTACGGCAAGGTTTACATCAGGTCTGGCACACAACATGGCATACATAATAGACCCTATGGCCGAGGCATAGTGGATGACACTGATCTTTTCTCTATCTTCTGCCGCGGTCGGGCATTGAGCCGTGCTCAATCTCACACCTTGCAATACAGGCAAGAACCCCTTCTTGGACTGATCCATATTGAACTTCTTCAATATCTTGTCAAGGTATGTGCTTTGTGAAAGACCTATGAGGCGTCTCGATCTATCTCTATAGATCTTGATGCCTAATATGTAAGCAGCTTCTCCAAGGTCCTTCATTGAAAAACACTTATTCAAGTAGGCCTTTATGCTTTCCAAGAATTCTATATCATTTCCCATCAATAGTATGTCATCCACATATAATATGAGAAATGCTACAGAGCTCCCACTCACTTTCTTGTAAACACAGGCTTCTCCATAAGTCTGTGTAAACCCAAACGCTTTGATCATCTCATCAAAGCGAATGTTCCAACTCCGAGATGCCTGCACCAGCCCATAGATTGAGCGCTGGAGCTTGCATACCTTGTCAGCATTCTTAGGATCGACAAAACCTTCCGGCTGCATCATATACAATTCTTCCTTAAGGAAGCCGTTAAGGAATGCCATTTTGACGTCCATTTGCCATATTTCATAATCGTAGAATGCGGCAATTGCTAACATGATTCGGACGGACTTCAGCTTCGCTACGGGCGAGAAGGTCTCATCGTAGTCAACTCCTTGAACTTGTCGATAACCCTTAGCGACAAGTTGAGCTTTATAGATGGTAACATTTCCATCCGCATCCGTCTTCTTCTTAAAGATCCATTTATTTTCTATCGCTCGCCGATCATCGGGCAAGTATGTCAAAGTCCATACTTTGTTTTCATACATGGATCCTATCTCGGATTGCATGGCTTCAAGCCATTTGTTGGAATCTGGGCCCGCCATTGCTTCTTCATAGTTCGAGGGTTCACCGTTGTCCAACAACATGATTTCCAGGACAGGGTTGCCATACCACTCTGGTGCGGAACGTGTCCTTGTGGACCTACGAAGTTCAGTGGTAACTTGATCATGATCGTCATCATTAACTTCCTCTCTAGTCGGTGCAGGCACCACAAAAACATTTTCTTGTGTTGCGCTACTTTCTGGTTTGAGAGGGGTCATCTCATCAAGTTCCACTTTCCTCCCACTTACTTCTTTCGAGAGAAACTCTTTCTCCAGAAAGGACCCGTTCTTGGCAACGAAGACCTTGCCTTCGGATCTGAGGTAGAAGGTATACCCAATGGTTTCCTTAGGGTATCCTATGAAGACGCATTTTTCCGACTTGGGTTCGAGCTTTTCAGGTTGAAGTTTCTTGACATAAGCATCACATCCCCAAACTTTAAGAAACGAAAACTTAGGTTTCTTTCCAAACCATAATTCATACGGTGTCATCTCAACGGATTTCGACGGAGCCCTATTTAAAGTGAATGCGGCAGTCTCTAAAGCATAACCCCAGAATGATAGCGGTAGATCGGTAAGAGACATCATAGATCGCACCATATCCAATAGAGTGCGATTATGACGTTCGGACACACCATTACGCTGAGGTGTTCCAGGCGGCGTGAGTTGTGAAACAATTTCACATTTCCTTAAGTGTGTGCCAAATTCGTGACTCAAATATTCCCCTCCACGATTGGATCGTAAGAACTTTATTTTCCTGTCACGTTGATTTTCAACCTCACTATGAAATTCCTTGAACTTTTCAAAGGTCTCAGACTTGTGTTTCATTAAGTAGACATACCCATATCTACTCAAGTCATAAGTGAGGGTGAGAACATAACGATAGCCACCGCGAGCCTCAACGCTCATTAGACCGCACACATCAGTATGTATGATTTCCAATAAGTTGGTTGCTCGCTCCATTGTTCCGGCGAACGGAGTCTTGGTCATTTTTCCCATGAGGCATGGTTCGCACGTGTCAAATGATTCATAATCAAGAGACTCCAAAAGTCCATCTGCATGGAGTTTCTTCATGCGTTTGACACCAATGTGACCAAGGCGGCAGTGCCACAAGTATGTGGGACTATCATTATCAACCTTACATTTCTTGGCATTCATACTATGAATATGTGTAACATCACGTTCGATATTCATTAAGAATAAACCATTGACCAGCGGGGCATGACCATAAAACATATCTCTCATATAAATAGAACAACCATTATTCTCGGATTTAAATGAGTAGCCATCTCGCATCAAACGAGATCCAGATACAATGTTCATGCTCAAAGCTGGCACTAAATAACAATTATTGCGGTTTAAAACTAATCCCGTAGGTAAATGTAGAGGTAGCGTGCCGACGGCGATCACATCGACCTTGGAACCATTCCCGACGCGCATCGTCACCTCGTCCTTCGCCAGTCTCCGCTTATTCCGCAGCTCCTGCTTTGAGTTACAAATATGAGCAACCGCACCGGTATCAAATACCCAGGAGCTACTACGAGCGCTGGTTAGGTACACATCAATAACATGTATATCACATATACCTTTGGTATTGCCGGCCTTCTTATCCGCTAAATACTTGGGGCAGTTCCGCTTCCAGTGACCGTTTCCCTTGCAATAAAAGCACTCAGTCTCAGGCTTGGGTCCATTCTTTGTCTTCTTCCCAGCAGCTTGCTTACCGGGCGCGGCAACTCCCTTGCCGTCTTTCTTAAAGTTCTTCTTACCCTTGCCTTTCTTGAACTTAGTGGTTTTATTCACCATCAACACTTGATGTTCCTTTTTGATCTCCACCTCCGCTGATTTCAGCATTGAATATACCTCAGGAATGGTCTTTTCCATCCCCTGCATATTGAAGTTTGTCACAAAGCTCTTGTAGCTAGGTGGGAGCGACTGAAGGATCCTGTCAACGACCCCGTCATCCAGGAGATTAACTCCCAGCTGAGACGAGCGGTTGTGCAACCCAGACATTTTGAGTATGTGTTCGCTGACGGAACTATTCTCCTCCATCTTACAACTGTAGAACTTGTCGGAGACTTCATATCTCTCGACCCGGGCATGAGCTTGGAAAACCATTTTCAGCTCTTGGAACATCTCATATGCTCCGTGCTGCTCGAAACGCTTTTGGAGCCCCGGTTCTAAGCTGTATAGCATGCCGCACTGAACCATGGAGTAATCATCAACACGTATTTTCCAAGCGTTCATAACGTCTTGGTTTGCTGGGACGGGTGCTTCACCTAGCGGTGCTTCAAGGACATATGCTTTCTTGGCAGCTATGAGGATGATCCTCAAGTTCCAGACCCAGTCCGTATAGTTGCTACCATCGTCTTTCAGCTTGGTTTTCTCTAGGAACGCGTTGAAGTTGAGGTTGACATTAGCGTGAGCCATTTGATCTACAAGACATATTGTAAAGATTTTAGACTAAGTTCATGATAATTAAGTTCATCTAATCAAATTATTAATGAACTCCCACTCAGACAGACATCCCTCTAGTCATCTAAGTGATACATGATCCGAGTCAACTAGGCCGTGTCCGATCATCACATGAGACGGACTAGTCATCATCGGTGAACATCTTCATGTTGATCGTATCTGCTATACGACTCATGTTCGACCTTTCGGTCTCTTGTGTTCCGAGGCCATGTTTGTACATGCTAGGCTCGTCAAGTCAACCTAAGTGTATTGCGTGTGTAAATCTGGCTTACACCCGTTGTATGCGAACGTTAGAACCTATAACACCCGATCATCACGTTGCTTCGGAACAACGAACCTTCGCAACGGTGCACAGTTAGGGGGGAACACTTTCTTGAAATTTTAGCGAGGGATCATCTTATTTATGCTACCGTCGTTCTAAGCAAATAAGATGTAAAACATGATAAACATCACATGCAATCAAATAGTGACATGATATGGCCAATATCATTTTGCTCCTTTTGATCTCCATCTTCGGGGCGTCATGTTCATCATTGTCACCGGCATGACACCATGATCTCCATCATCATGATCTCCATCATCGTGTCTTTATAAAGTTGTCTCGCCAACTATTACTTCTACTATTATGGCTAACGGTTTAGCAATAAAGTAAAGTAATTACATGACGTTTCAGTTGACACGCAGGTCATAAATAAATTAAGACAACTCCTATGGCTCCTGCCGGTTGTCATACTCATCGACATGCAAGTCGTGATTCCTATTACAAGAACATGATCAATCTCATACATCACATATATCATTCATCACATTCTTCTGACCATATCACATCAAATGACACATGCTGCAAAAACAAGTTAGACGTTCTCTAATTGTTGTTGCAAATTTTTACGTGGCTGCTATAGGTTTCTAGCAAGAACGTTTCTTACCTACGCCAAAACCACAACGTGATATGCCAATTTCTATTTACCCTTCATAAGGACCCTTTTCATCGAATCCGATCCGACTAAAGTGGGAGAGACAGACACCCGCTAGCCACCTTATGCAACTAGTGCATGTCAGTCGGTGGAACCTGTCTCACTAAGCGTACGTGTAAGGTCGGTCCGGGCCGCTTCATCCCACCATGCCGCCGAATCAAGATAAGACTAGTAACAGCAAGTAAATTGACAAAATCGACGCCCACAACAACTTGTGTTCTACTCGTGCATAGAAAGTACGCATAGACCTACCTCATGATGCCACTGTTGGGGATCGTTGCAGAAATTTAAAATTTTCTATGCATCACCAAGATCAATCTATGGAGTCATCTAGCAACGAGAGAGAGAGGAGTGCATCTACATACCCTTGTAGATCCCGAGCCGAAGCGTTCAAGAGAACGGGGTTGATGGAGTCGTACTCGTCGTGATCCAAATCACCGATCATCCTAGCGCCGAACGGACGGCAACTCCGCGTTCAACACACGTACAGAGTGGAGACGTCTCCTCCTTCTTGATCCAGCAAGGGGGAAGGAGAAGTTGATGGAGATCCAGCAGCACGACGGCATGGTGGTGGACGCAGCGGGATTCCAGCAGGGCTTCGCCAAGCGCTACTGGAGGAGGAAGAGGTGTCACGGGAGGGAGAGGGAGGCGCTAGGGCTTACGGTGCGGCTGCCTCCCCTCCCCTCCACTATATATAGGGGCTAGGGGGGGGGGCGCATGCCCCCTTGAGATCCCATCTAGAGGGGGGCGGCGGCCCCTCGGGGGCAACGGCCCCTTAGGGTTTCCAACCAGGGGGGCGCATGCCCCCTCGGGGGGCAACGCCCCCCTAGGGTTTCCAACCCTAGGCGCCTTGGGCCCTTGGGTGGGGTGCACCAGCCCACTAGGGGCTGGTTCCCACGCCACTTCAGCCCATGGGGCCCTACGGGATAGGTGGCCCCACCCGGTGGACCCCCGGGACCCTTCCGGTGGTCCCGGTACAATACTGGTGACCCCCGAAACTCTCCCGGTGGCCGAAACTAGACTTCCTATATAAAAATATTTACCTCCGGACCATTCCGGAACTCCTCGTGACGTCTAGGTTCTCATCTAGGATTCCGAACAACTTTTGGTTAACCGCATACTAATATCTCTACAACTCTAGCGTCACCGAACCTTAGGTGTGTAGACCCTACGGGTTCGGGAGACACGTAGACATGACCGAGAAAACTCTCCGGTCAATAACCAACAACGGGATCTGGATACCCATGTTGGCTCCCACATGCTCCATGATAATCTCATCGGATGAACCACGATGTCGAGGATTCAAGCAATCCCGTATACAATTCCCTTTGTCAATCGGTACGTTACTTGCCCGAGATTCGATCGTCGGTATCCCAATACCTTGTTCAATCTCGTTACCGGCAAGTCACTTTACTCGTTCCGTAATGCATGATCCCGTGACTAACTACTTAGTCACATTGAGCTCATTATGATGATGCAATACCGAGTGGGCCCAGAGATACCTCTCCGTCATACGGAGTGACAAATCCCAGTCTCGATCCGTGCCAACCCAACAGACACTTTCAGAGATACCTGTAGTGCACCTTTATAGCCACCCATTTACGTTGTGACGTTTGGTACACCCAAAGCATTCCTACGGTATCCGGGAGTTGCACGATCTCATGGTCTAAGGAGATGATACTTGACATTAGAAAAGCTTTAGCAAACGAACTACACGATCTAGTGCCATGCTTAGGATTGGGTTTTGTCCATCACATCATTCTCCTAATGATGTGATCCCGTTATCAATGACATCCAATGTCCATGGTCAGGAAACCGTAACCATCTATTGATCAACGAGCTAGTCAACTAGAGGCTCACTAGGGACATGTTATGGTCTATGTGTTCACACATGTATTACGATTTCCGGATAACACAATTATAGCATGAACAATAGACAATTATCATGAACAAGGAAATATAATAATAACCATTTTATTATTGCCTCTAGGGCATATTTCCAACAAAACAAGTAGCGACGGACGTGCGCGTTCTGCTCCCTGACACGGTGACGTACCACCTCCGCGGGGTCCTCGAGCCTCTGGAACATCACTGGCCCACGCGTCCGCCACCAAAGAAGGTTCGGGTCAACTACGGGCTGACTCCTCACCAACCTGCGCCCCCCGGTAGGTAGCGCCTCCCAGTACTAGCCCGGCGGAGCCCAGTCCTGGACATGGCCCATCTGGTCAAGCAGGTGTCCTCCGCCGAGTCGACGACGACGAGGATGCGGGACAGGCATCGTCGACGTCGATGCGGGAATCATTGCTTTAATTAAAAAAATAACAACAAATGTGACATATTCAACTAGTTCCTACTAAAAATAAACTTATTATAAATAAAAATAAACTAGTACCTAATTAGTACCTAGTTCTTATGATTAAATCTAGTCAATTAATTCTATACCTAATAAAATGAATAATGACATAAAAAGGCCTATGCTTTGCAGGAACGTTGACTCCTTCCCGGTGCAGCAAATCCCGGGCACTCGATATGTCCTAGTTTGTAGCACAAGTCATGCCGAAATTCACGGAAAATTTTGGCATGACTTTTGCTAAAAAGTGGACAAATCAAGAACCTGAAATTTGCCGGAATGGAAATGTATCAACATTCCGGCAAAACATAGGCCACTCGGCTTCATTCCCTGGAAACAACAAAGCCACTTGGGCACAATCGAACCACTTCAATGAAAAGATATAACATGAGCAAACACTATTGAGGAATTTGCATATAACATGGCCACTTCAATGAAAAGATATAATCAACAATAATGGAATATGTAAATGAACATCAATGACATATATCATATAACAACAATCTTGTTTTTTGTTTACATAGAAACAGTTAGTTTAACCAAGTTTTTGAAAAGGAAAACAATTCTGTTTTTTGTTTATAGCTAAATGCCATAGCTACCTAGGAACTACTGCCCTAATTATCATCTAATTTGATGAACCTAGGGGTGGAAAGTGGTAGCGGATATTCCAATTATCCAACTTAAAAGTGAAATAAGTGGTCAAATTTTACTCGTTTTATTATGCATTACAATATTGTTTATTCATCATCTCAGAAAACATCATCTAAGAAAACATCCGCATCCGATTCGTTTCCAACCATAGATGAACCCTAACTAATTTGATGCAACTAAAATTTGAAGAACCCTAGACAGAGGTAGGGGAGGGGGAGGAGCAGGCGTGCTCACCTCGGGTGCCTGCGGCGAGGGAGGGGCAGGCGGCGTCGAGGTCGGGGTCGGGGCTCGAGCGCGCGGCGGAGGGCGGCGTCGAGGTCGGGGTCGGGGGAGGCGTCGAGGTCAGGGCAGCGTCGAGGTCGGGGTCGGGGGCGGCGTCGAATCCGGGGTCGGGGGCGGCGTCGAGGGTGTGCGGCGGGCGGCGGCGGTGAGGGCAGGCTCGGGCTCGGGCGGCGGCGACGGAGGAGTTAGGGGAACAGGGGGGAGAGAGGGGGGAAGCAGGACTTAGTAAAATTTTGAGGTGGTTAAGTCGAACTAGCAGTAACGCTGTTTTAGCAAAACACACTACTGCTATAGGAAGCAGTTATTTCTTTTGCTTATCCTTACATTTTCTTTTTTTCATTTCTCTGTTTCCTACTTCTTTCATTTTCATTTACTTTTCTATTTTTTTCATTTTTCTTTTCTTTCTTAGCAGTAGCGCTCTACGTAGGAAACACGCTGCAACAACGACCATAGTGGTAGCGCGCTTTATGCGGAATCGCTACTACTATTCCTAGCCTACCGCCAACACGGTGGGATTTATAGTGGTAGCGCTGTTTGCTGCACATGCTGCTATAGTTGTAGCTATAGCGCGCTTTCCAGGAACGCGCTACTACAAAGTAGCAGTAGCCCCTATTTATAACCAGCGCTACTGCTATACCTCTGTGTATAGGCTTTTCCCTAGTAGTGGTGCGAGTAGTAGGTGACGGGAGAACTCCGTTGGAATTTTTTTTTGCTCCTGCACTGAGTCGTCCCCATCTTTCAACCAAATACACAAAGATAGAGCGGCAACTATTGAGCTGCCAATTGCTGCCCCCGTTTGGCTGTGCATATCCCCGCGAGCGCCCCACGGTTGCAACACCCCGATATGGCCGTGCCCTCGCCGTGCAACATCCTGCCCCCTCCCCGAGGTTGTAGCTCGCCACGGCCGCCGTTGTAGCCTCGACCTGTTGGCCACAGCTCCCCGCATCCCGATTGCAATACCGACCCGCTCATCGCTTGCATGGTAGAACTCGCCGTCCGTGATTCACAACATCCCACCCCCATCAACCTCGCCGTGCTTGTCGGCGCACTTGTAGCACCATGGCAGCCATGAAAACGGTTTGTAGCAAATTCATCGCCGGTTGTAGCCAAAACCGACTGGTTGCAGCAAAACGCCGTCATCTTCGTCGCGGGTTGCAGCTAAGACATGAAGTTTGACGCTTTTCTCATTGTCAGTTGTACCTTTTCGTTGTCGTCCATGGCTTTCGTCTCTACGGTTGAACTTTTTTCATCGACGGATGAAGCTTTTTTCGTCGCCAGATGAAGCGAATTTTCTGTCACCGGTTGCAACTTTTCATGGTCGTCCATAGCTTTCGTCGTATACGGCTTGTAACTTGTTTCATCGCCGGTTGAAGCTTTTTTCGTTACTGTTGTAGTTTTTTTTGGCAGTTGGTTGCAACACTGGGCATCTCTCCCCATGCTTGATTTAGCTGGAATGGGGAAAGCGAGATGTTGCAAGCGTCAGGTGCGCCCGACAAGCTGCGACATCAGGGATGAGCGGCGGCGAGTAGGCCGGCGAGCTGCGGTCATCGCCACCGGAGCTACAACGGTCACCACAGGAGCTGCAACCAGAAGGTGCGGCTGTTGCATGGGCGAAGCTGGTGACAAGGATGGCCGGCGAGGGATGGGACCGGTGAGGGCAGCGACCAGATTCGAGGACGGTAGGCAAAGGATGGCGGCGGGAGAACGTGTGCGGCCGTCGGGAGGAAACGGACGATGAGATGCAGGGATTCTTCTTACGCGTGCGTTGATGAAGACGATGGGGCATCGGATGGTTCGCATCAACCAAATCAGACGGCTACGGGCTGACTGGCCACCCGCCTATATAATTTGGATTGCGCTATGCGTCGGCCGGCAGATCTTTTTAAAAGATCCACCGTCTCGGCAGCCGTTAGATGCGTCGAACACCGTCCTCATCATTGCAACAAGGATAGTGTTGCAGAATCCTTCGCAACAAAGATTATGTTGCAGAAGCTTTTTGCAACATAAGTGATGTTGCAGCTTTTTTTCTTCACTATTTCTGCAACATGGGTGTTGTCGCGGAAGAAAGTTTTACAACGCAGATGATGTTGTATAAAATATCCCGTCTTCATATTTTTGCAACATAAGTTACGGAAGTCAATTTTGCAACATGCATGATGTTACAGAAAAACATTGCAGAAAGAGACATGCGTGACCCAAAGGAGGCAACGGATCGCTGGCATGCGATCCGCCGGCTGAAGGCAAGCGTTTCACATGTAATTTCAAATTAATATCTAGATATCTTGAGAAACAGCGATCATTTCCTTTGGTAGGTAATGACGGAATTGAATGGATATATCAGCTTAAAATTGGAAACACGTCGCTGAATATAATACTAGTACTCCCTCCATCCGCGAATAAGTGTACATCTAGCTTTTGGTCTTAGTCAAAATTTTAAAATTTTGACCAACTTTATAAAAAATAGTAGTAACATATATGACATCAAATTGGTATATTATGAAAGTACATTTCAAAATGGATCAAGTGATACTAATTTAGTGCTATAAATGCTTTTATTTTCCCTAGAAAGTTGGTCAAAGTTTTAAAACGTTGACTTAAGACAAAAGCTAGATGTACACTTATTCGCGGACGGAGGAGTACACTATAAAAAAGAATATATAGATGGAGATGTACGCGCGTGAAGGATTATATGGGAACGAATCTAAGTTGCGTAGGCATGCGCGAATGGAGACCCGTGGGAGACGAAAGCGCGCCGCCGCCGCCAGGGACCGGCTGAGCAACCTGCCGGACTGCCTACTCCACGCCATCCTCTCGCATCTCCGGTCCCGCCAGGTGGTGCACACGAGCGCCCTGTCACGGCGGTGGCGCCAGCTCTGGCGCGCCGTCCCATGCATCCACATCGACAGCGCCGACTTCCCCATCCAGATTGACGAGGATTCCGACTTATCCTCGGACCAAGATGATGATCGGAACTCAGAGATTGATTCGTGTGACCGAGATCGTCGCTTGGTTGAGGCAGAGAGGGATGCGATAGCCAAGCTGGAGGATTTCGCCGACAATCTCTTGTTCCACCATGGTCTCTCCGGCGAGGCGCTGGACACCCTGCGGCTGCGCATCTATCGTCGAGACGGACGTCCATACGGTAGCACGGATATGATCAGCAGGTGGATTCGCCGCGGCCTGAGGCTGTCACCGGCGGAAATCGACATCATCGTCGACGGTATCCCGATGGAGCAACCCTCCTATTTCTCCAACACTGGCGCCAACCTTGGGCGCCTCACCAAGATCCGCCTCGACGGCGTTCTCCTCATCGGGGCCATCGGGGATCTCTTCGGCACCGACAGCCTCCCCCCGTCTTGACCTGGAGGTCAGGAACAGTGCCCTTGGGTACATTGTGTCCGACACGCTGACGAACCTCACAGTCGTCTACGACTCCCCGGCGAGTACGCAAACATACGAGATGTTTGGCCACATCGCCGCTCCTTGCTTGGGGTCGCTGCGGTTCGAGTTGCCACTCGCCCGTCTCGCCAACTTGGACTTCACCGTAGAGGAGCTATCTTGCCTTGCACAAGCATCCATCCGCCTACTCCATGATGACGACGACGACGACGAACCAGACACTACACGTCCGGTGATAAGCAATCTGTGCACCCTCCTCGGCTTTCTGTGCAATGTCACCAGCTTGCACCTCTCTGGTTTTCAGGAAATGGCACGTACGCACGCCGTGCTGCTGCAGGCAGTGCTGGATGAACCCTGTTGCGTGTTCCCCAACCTCAAAAGCTTGGTTCTGGACGATTGTAAGAGCAACTCTAGCAGACCCCGCAAAACGCCCCGGCCCGCAAAATAACCGCCAAATTGCGGGTCGGGGCCAGAAAATCTACACGATCGGACCACGCATCCCGCACATTTCGGTCGCTTCAAGGTCGTTGGGAGAACTTCAAGCCTATGTGCAGCCATGGGGCAGCTTGCTTGGAGCAAGTACGCAATGCACCTCCAAGTGGCACAGTGGAGTCCGACTATGTGAGTTTGCTTTGCTTTTGTTCAAGTTGTGCATCATCATAATGTATCATGAGAAATAATTGCATCACTTTGTTCACATCATGTAGGACAAGATTGCTCAACATAGATACAAGGACATGGAAGCTTCGGAAGACAGATTCTTCAAATTAGAGCATTGTTGGGAGTTGCTCCAAAAGTGCGATAAGTGGAAGTTGATCGACAAAGAATCCCCACCAAAGAGAGGCTCACTTATAAACATGGATGAAGATGAGGATGATGATGGCCCAAGAAATTTGCACAAGCCCGATGGCGACAAGAAGACTAAAGAGAAGATAAAGAGAGAGCAAGAAGCATCAAGCTTGAGGGAGAAGATCGATGCCATGGTGCAATCAAACGAGTTGATGTTGTTGAAGTCGTTGGAGATCAAGAAAGAGTTGGCCGAGAAGAAGGCAAAAGAGAAGCAAGAAAAATGGCAAATGCTCAAGGAAGAGGGGCTGCGCAAAGCTGCCATTGAGGAGAGAAAAGCACGCGCCTCTGAAAACAAATCGTTGTCATTGTTGCTCGCCGAAGAGAACAAGATCATGTCAATGAACCGCAATGACATGGACGACGTCACCAAAACATGGCATGATATGGCAAGGAAAGAGATCTTCAAGAGGAGAATGGTCGCCTCGCCCGGTCCGTGTGCCAGTTTCGGTGATGTTTTCTCTACTTCATATGGTGGCAATGTGGATGATTTCAGTGCGGGAGTTGGAACAAGCAACGGAGGTGGCTACGGTGGCGCCGATGAACTTCAAGATGGACTCCATGGCGCGGAGTGAAGATCGACCCCCAAGATGATGCCGGACATGGGCGCAAACCTTTGCATGCCCTCTTTTGCGTAATGAACTTCGCTTTTATTTGCGCGCAAACTGTTTATGTCATTTGAATTTGAACTTGTTTGTGAAACCCTATGACAAATTTCAGATTTGCAGTTTTTTTGTTTGTGGGTCATTGCGCTGGTGCCCGAGCAGAACCCGCATAGCCGTTTGGGGGGTCTGCATCTGTGCCAGCCCGCACCGGCCCGCAAAAGCTGTTTTGCGCGAACTACAAACGAGTTTGCGGGCCGGCGGGATGCGGGGTCTGCTAGAGTTGCTCTAACCTTGGCGACCGACTGCAAACTCTCTGGCGTTTTCTACACAACACTCCTGCCCTTGAGCGGCTGGCTCTCAGAAGTTGCAAGGTACGTTCGCTCCTTCGAAATGTTTATGACATGCAAAATAATAATACACAGTTGCGAGATTCAATGTATGATTATCTGTACTATCGCTATGGTATTTATCGGAAGTACTAGCATATAAAGCCAAGTATCAACCATGATCCAACTGGTTCCTGCATATTAACCAGCACAGCATACAGAATTACAGATTAAGTGGGATGGCAATTAAGTGCACACGATTCAAAGTTTATCCAAATTTGCTTTTTAAGGGCACATTTGTATTTTCTGCCAGAGCACACAATTTGTCATTTTGGCATGAACTTTTGCACGCATATAAAAGAACGAACATGTATGATGTTAAAAAATCATAATCTTTTGAAGTTTAAATAATCTTTTAAGGAAGTTTAATTAGGTATGCTAGCTAGGTGGGATTGAAAATAGGACAGGCTTCATTTTTATTTTCTCCGCATAATAGTTTTGACTAAAGTAAAATTTTATAAAGTTTATCAAGCACAATATAAACATTTATAATTACAAATGGTGAACCTAATGGTATTGACTTGGTGAACTATGTGCTAGTAGTTTTTTGAATTTGGTCAAAGTTTTTAAATTTTGACTTTAGACAAAGCTAATGCGAAACAAATAAAAATGGTGGGAGTAGTAACTATGTCGTATATTGAAATAATTCACAATTAATGTGATTGCTAACGAGTTTCATCGGTGTGCGCATGTAGTGACAAGAGGATCCATATGCTCGGAAGAGTGATGAAGAACAAGATGTGGAGACCGCAACAATGGCAACGAACCTCAAGTTGGTGCAAATCGTTCATGTCAACAACAAGATGAGGTCCAGGATAAAAAGGAAGCTACTGCAGGCTACAATCACCAAATGAAGGCAAAGAACGTGGACTTGATTTGTGTTTTTTTCTTGCTTTTCATCGGTACGTGTCCCTCCTATGAAGAAAGATATGGAGACATTTTTCTTTTAAACGTCGCCGGGTGTGGTCGGGCGGGGGGGGGGGGGGGGGGGGGTGTGGGTTCCCCGCTTTAATTTTCATTGAGAATTACCTTCTTCGACACCCTGCTGTTAATCAAATGCCCTTCTTCGACACCATGTCTATCTGTTTGGAAATTTATTGAGTACTTGACCATTTAAGATTTTTCGGGTAAATACAATAACCCCCCAACCCCCCCCCCCCCCCCCCCCCCCACACACACACACACACACACAACACACGTTGGCACAGCCATGAAATGTTGATGGCACACATAATTATGAATCTTGCATTTACGGATTGGCACATATGAAACGGAGGCAAAAGATTTGCCTCGTATCATTAGTTAAGGAGGAATAGAAGGTTCAAAGGTAACATGACCACAAAGGTCAGCATAAAAGGGATCACTCTCCCGGTAAAAAATATTGCCAAGGAACATGGCCCCAGCAAGAACCCAATTCTTTGCTTCATCGCTAACTGTCGCCGCCACCCGTATCACCTTTCTTTATAATTCAGACGTATCACCTATGTTTCGATCAATTTGTATAGCAATGTCATCAAGTGAAGAATTCAGTTTACCTATATACTCCCTCCGTCCCAAAATTCTTGTCTTAGATTTTTCTAGGTACGGATGTATCTAATACTAAAACGTGACTTGATATATCCGTATTTAGACAAATCTAAGAAAAGAATTTTGGGACGGAGGGAGTACTTCGGTCCAAATATGTGCAGTAGCGAAGATTGTGAGATATGTGGAGTAACAAAGAGTGGGCGGGTGATGCAAATTAGCATCCCCTTTTTACCAAAAGCACCGAAATATTTACCATATATATATACATCTATACTTCTTTTATGTTATAAAAAGTAATATTATGTTATAAAAATAAAAATATTAGGCAGCATTATTGAAACTGTGAAGAGCACTGTGAAGAGCACCTATATACTTCCACCGATCCATCTCTAGAACAGACACAGATGCATCGAGCTTGTCAGGCGTGTCGTTCACGCCACCACGGTGCCAGAAAACACCACCATCCTGCACGTATCGATCCACACGCGCCCGTCGCCGAAACTCCGCAGCGCCATGCCACCGACATCCGCCGTCAGCCTTGCGGTAGATGTAACACCGTTCCTCCTCTAGTCCCCTCCAACTAGCACTTGCTCCAAAATGATGCCCCCAAGAGGGAGAACGACACCAAAGGCGCCGTCATAATGTACTATAACTCATCAATATGATCTGGTAATGTGCAGAACACATTTGCAACACATATTTGACAATTTTCTGCTCACATGAGCACAATACAGACAAACCTGGGCTAGAGATGAACAAAAACCACTTACATCAGAAGAGAATTGCTCACTGTGGCTGTTTCTGTAACCGATGCCGAACAGTACCGCTAGTAGTATGGTGAGAAAGACGATACAAATTCAAAACCTTAAAATTGAAACACTAGTAGTATTAAAATAAGTTTGTAAATATATTTAGTTTTGTATATATTTTCCACTACACTTAGCAAAATAAAACACATAATGATGATGCTAATATTAAGGTGTAATATTTCCATTACACAATTTTATTCTAATCTTGTACTGAACTTAAACAATCTTTTGCAAGAAAAAAATAGCAACACTGATCTTTTCATTTTGGTGCACTGCCTCATAGTAAATTTTGGTTTAATCATATTACCATTCATACAAAAAAAATCATGTGCCTCCCCAATATAATTAGTACCACTAAGACGAACTACGTGCATATGTACATTTATATGTTTGAGTTTATTTTTATACACTCAAATACCTTGGTAGGGAACTCTATTGTCCAAAATATATTTTGATAGAGGCTTCTAGAGTGCATGATTGTCTCTTTGAAGTGTAATTCGTTAACAATATATTTAGAGTATATAAGGTGTCCAGAAAGGATTTGTTTGTAATTAAAATTGCTCATTAATTATGTATGTGGATTTCTTCTCAGTAAACTGGAATTGCTGGCAATAGATATGCATGAAAATTGTGTCTTATGGTTATTTGTTATTTTATCTGAAATATATTGAAGGCAGTATAGTTTTGCCATGAAAATAATTGTAACTTGTACGCCTTAAACTAAGCTACTCAAAGTCCACTGAATCCATTACATCCAGATTTATACATTCATTCCTTGACTTAAAAGCCATATTTTTTAAAGTTATAGATCCACAACTCAACTATATGTGTCACTGCCATATAAGACGTAAGAAACGTATAATATTCTTAGAACTTCTACAAGATGCCCATGAGCTACTTGAGCACGCTGGCATGCCTAACTGCAAGCCCGTCGCCACGCCTATCGACAAGGAGGCCAAGCTTTCTGTGCTGGATGATTCACCCACATCAGATGTCCCGTTTTATCGCTCCATCGTTAGTGCCCTGCGGTACATAACGCTCACTCGACCGTACTTGCAGTATACCGTGCAACAGTTGTGCCTAAACATGCACTCCCCACGTGGGACCCATTGCAACCTGGTGAAGCGGATCCTTCGGTATATTCGCGACACCATGGCTCTTCGGCTCACATTGACAACGTCCTATTCCATGGATGTCGTGGCTTACTAGGCAGCCTGCCCAGACACTCGATGTTCTATATCCGGCTATTGCGTCTACCTTGGGTCCTCGTTGATTTCATGGTCATCTAAACAACAATCCATCGCCTCTCGCTTGAGTGCTGAGGTGGAATGCATGGAGGTGGCTAACGTCGTTGCTGAGTGCTCTTGACTTTTCTAACTTCTCCAGGAGTTGCTCCGCGATGTCCATAAAGCCATGGTGGTCTATTGCGACAGCATCTTAGTTGTCTACCTCTCCACCAACTGTAAGTGCATCTAGTGCCCCTTAGTGATTTTGGTGTATTGAAGACTTATAGGTTAAGGGACTAATGTGTTTATGAGTGTACACAGGTCTATAAGTCTATGAGGAGTTTGATATTTACAGTGAAAGTCGACCCCTAAAAATGAAGTTCTTCGACTGAAGACTTTGGATTTCTGAAGACTTTCTGAAGACTTTGAAAGTGAAGAAATTGGTGTGACCTTGAAGACTTGGTATTCATTTGAGGAATATGAAGCGTGAAGACTTTTGTTTTCGTAGTTTCATTTTCTCTTTCTTGAGTCATAGGAAACACCGTACTGTTAAAGGGGGTCGAGGAAATACTAAGGAAAAATTTCCATGTGATGCTCAACTCAAAATCCTACACCTACCAATCCCTTCGAGTGAAGCCATTGGAAATCTCATACAGTTCAGTCATATTCTTCAGTGACAGAGACGAAGTTCTTCTGGTCTCTGAGGAATTTGTTCTGACTGAGGAGTTAGGAATTCGCCAGTGCGGATTGCCTACACAGTGAGGAACATGATAGCCCTGAGGAATTTGAACCTCAAATTTCCGACCGTTGCTGTGCTATGCGCCAGCTGTCCCAAAATATCTACCCACCTAACGGTCATATCATTGAAGGGCATTTATGTCTTATCATGCGGGCTGCTCCCTAGGCTATAAATAGCCGCCCCCTACAACCACTAGCTGGTTGGCTGCTCCGAGAGAAACTGACACTTGTCATTTGAGAGCATCCCATCCTCCGAGGACTTTGAGCGAAAATCATCAAGTGAGGAAAAACCCCAAACCCAAACACCTACAAACCCAAAGTGATTGAGCATCACTGAAGAGATTGATCCTGCGTGGATCCGACGCTTGTTACCTTTGAAGACTGTGCTTCTTCCAGACGGTTAGGCGTCATGGTCTAGAGCATCCAAGAGGAAATTGTGGATCGCCGAGTGACCGAGTTTGTGAAGGTTCGGAAGTCACCTGAAGACTTACCACGAGTGATTGGACGAGGTCTGTGTGACCTTAGTTCAAGGAGAATACGGTGAGGACTGTGTGTCCGGGACTGGGTGTCCTCAGGTTTAAATACCTAGCCGCTCCAACCAGACGTACAACTGAGACAGCAGTTGGAACTGGTCTACCAAATCATTGTCTTCACCAAGCCAACTGGTTCTATTTCCTCAACTCTTTCATTTCCTCATTCCTGTGTTGTGCAATTGTTCATATCTGTGTTTGAAGACTTTGACTGAAGACTTTCTCAATTTCCTCAGTTCAATTTCCTCAGTCTGTTTGTCTTCATCCTGTGTTATCCTGTGTTTACGCTTTCTGTACTCTGTGCTTGTTTTCATTTCATCATGATGACTATGCTTGTGTTCTGCTATGCATACTTTTGAGTACTTATTCCGCTGCAAGTAGTTCTTCGCTAAGGAATTTCCTCACCCACAAATTCCTCAGTGAAGAATTTATAAAAATCGCCTATTCACCCCCCTCTAGTCGATATAACGCACTTTCAATTGGTATCAGAGCAAGGTACTCCCTTGTTCTGTGTGATTTTGGTTTAACCACCTGGAGTTTTAGTTATGTCGACCGCAGGTATGATCAAGGTCTCTGCTGGGTGTCCTACCTTCGATGGGACGGACTACCCCTACTGGAAGAATAAGATGCGAATGCATCTTGAGGCAATTGATAACGATCTCTGGTATGTTGTGGAAAAAGGTGTTCCCTCTGTCTCACCCTCACTGAACGCTGCCGATGTGAAGAGATTCAAGCAACTCGATTCTCAAGCGAAGAATATCATATGTGGCCATCTGAGCAAAGGACAGTATGGAAGAGTGAGTGCTTTGGAAACTGCTAAGCTTATCTGGGATAGGCTGTCCAAAGTAAATGAAGGAGTCTCAACACAGCGTGACTCTCGAGTTGATGTTCTTCGCAATCTCTTCAACCGCTTCAAAAGACTCGACAATGAGAATGTTCAACAAACCTTCGATCGCCTCACTGACATCTCAAATGAGCTTCAAGCACTTGGTGCCACTGACATCACCGACCACGAGGTGGTGAAGAAACTGCTGAGATCGCTTGATTCCTCATTTGATACTCTGGCCTTGATGATACAAGAGCGTGCTGATTACAAGTCACTTGATCCCGCTGATATCCTCGAAAGGCTAAACACTCATGAGTTCCAGCTTGCTGAAAAGAGAGATCTCTATGGTTCGAGCTATGGCAGATCACGTGCACTGAAGGCCAAGGCAGTTTCTGAGTCTGAAGATGAAGACTCTGAAAGCAGTCTTGGTGATCCTGAAGAACTGAGCCATGATCTAGCACTGCTTGTGAAGAAATTCCAGAAGCTCTCAAGACGTGGTCGCTTTGGAAGACCCTCAAGGAGCAATGATTCCTCATCCAGTGACTACAAGAAGAGGCTTTGTCACAAATGCAAGAAACCAGGACACTACATTCAAGATTGTCCTCAGTGGGAAAAGGAATCAAAGAAGAAGAAATACAAGGATTACAGTTCTGATGATACGAAGAAAAAGAAGAAATCCTCAAAATCTTCATCATCAAAATCCTCAAAGTCTTCATCTCACAAGAAGAGTAGCTCCAAGAAGGCTCGGGCATTCATTGGCAAGGAAATGGACTCTGAGGCTGAATCTGAAGAAAATGAGGAAGAGGAGGCATCTGAGGATTCCGAATCCGGTGTGGCGAGCCTAGCCCTCGCTACTGCATTCGTCAGCAAGTCTATCTTCAACTCTGAAGAAAATGACCTCACCAACAAGGCTGATGAAGGCAATGATGACTACGCTCCCACCTATTGCTTCATGGCAAAGGGTGCCAAGGTACTCAAATATGCCTCATCTGAATCAAGTGAAAATGAATCTGATGAAAACCTTAAGCCTAGCTATTCTAAACTTGCTAAGATTGCTGTGAAACAACAAAGGGCCCTTGAAAAGGTTCAAAACATGCTAGACAAGAGTGATGATATGTTGGGTGAAGAAATGGATCGCACTAAAACCTTGACTGAAAATCTTCAGAGACTTCAGACTAGGTATGAAAACCTTCAAGGTCATCATAACACTCTTTTGTCTGATCATGAGAAGCTTTCTTATGAATTTCTTCAAAGAAAGCAAGATCTAGAGAAGCTAAAAGTGAGTTATGAAGATCTTCAGAAGGAGCGCGATTCATTACTTGCTCAACAAATCAGCGCTGCTCAGGAAGAATTTGTTCCTCCATGTTTGAAATGCATTGAACGTGAATCTGCTAATTCTTCACCTGAATGTTCAAATGCTTCTAATGCTACAAATTCCTCAACTGTCTCTGCTATCATTAATTCCTCATCTGAGGACATTGCTAGTATCACTAACGATGCAGGGCTGAAGGAATTGTACATGACAGGCATGTACAAAAGTCTCAAAGGGCATCAGACTCTTTGTGATGTGCTTAAAAAGCAGATCCTCAACAGAAACCCTAGGAAAGAGGGTATTGCCTTTGAGAGGAAACTCAATGCTGATGGTACATATTGGAAGCCTGAGCAGTACCCCAAAACCTCATGGGTTTTTTCTAAGGGACCTCCAGTTGATCCATCTAATTTATCTGGCTTTACATGTGAATCTCCTCATTCTTCTGATGAGTCATTTGACTCCAACTATAAACTGTTCAAAAATCAGAATGGTGAAGTATTTGCTAGATATGTTGGCACTAACTGCAGGAACGGTTCCCCTATGAAGAAAATCTGGGTTCCCAAAAGATGCCTTGAAAGTCTTCAGGTGAATGTCCTCATGACACCACCTGTGAGGAATAGGAACCCCAGATCAAATTCTTCATATGGACCAAATTCTTCATATGGATCCAAGTCCTCATACGGACCAAATTCCTCACATGGATCAAATTCCTCAAGAGGATCAAAGTCCTCATATGAACATCATCGTGCTAACAACTCTGTTTCGCAGGGAAGAGCCAAGGGCTATGAATATGAGCATTATTCTTCTAATCATTATGTTCATAAGTCCTCGAAGAATTTCTCTGCTTATTCATATGCTTACCCTAACTCCTCTTATGTGAAACGAAATGGATTGGCTTCTATGCCACCTTTCTCATATGGAGCTCACAGAGTGATGAACTCTTTGCCACCCCTTCAGATGTGGGTGGTGAAGAAAAAGAACTAATCTCTTCTGCAGGGTCAGGTCTCCAGACGTACTTGAACGTCTGAAGAATTTGCTGGAGACCTGAAGTTGCCTGAAAGGACGCAGGCTAATCATGAAGAAATGAACTTTCATTTCTCACGTCCTCATACTGCTTTATCTGTTCTATTGCTTGATGAAATTGATCTGATGAATTGATGTCATATTCTTCACTGATGAAGTATATGAAGTTCGTAAGCTGCACTAATTCATCTGCAGGATGATCAACCCAAAGCCACTGAGTGGGTCCTCGATAGTGGATGTACAAATCACATGACTGGTGACAAGAATCTATTGATTGATGCTCCCTTATCACCATCGCATCTGAAGCATATCATCTTCGCTGACAAAGGCAAAAGTCAGGTATTGGGTCTAGGTAAGGTTGCGATCACAAAGGATCGACACATGGACAAAGTCATGCTTGTCGAGTCCTTAGGATACAACCTCATGTCTGTCTCAATGCTTTGTGATCTTGATATGGTAGTTGTCTTTGGCAAGTATCGTTGTGTTGTGGTTATGGAAGCTGACAATTCCAAAGTCTTCGAAGGCTTTAGGAGAGGAGACTTGTATATTGTTGATTTCTCTACAGGACCGCAACCAGCCGTGTGCCTACTTGCAAAAGCTTCAGAAGGATGGCTATGGCATCGACGACTTGGTCATGCAGGCATGAGGAATTTGCACACGCTTGCGAAGAAGAAGCATGTCATTGGCATTGAGAATGTCAAATTCCTCAAGGATCACCTATGTGGAGCTTGTGAAGCTGGAAAGATGACCAAGGCTAAGCATCCAGCGAAGACTATCATGACCACTACTCGACCATTCGAATTGCTTCACATGGACCTCTTTGGTCCTAACCATTACTCAGCTGTCACAAATGACGCATCTCTCTATGGGCTTGTTATTGTTGATGATTACTCTCGTTACACATGGGTACACATTGTTACTTACAAACATGAAGTGCAGGAAGTCTTCAAACGATTTTCCTCGAGGGCTTCAACCAACTTTGGTGTGAAGATCAAGCACATCAGAAGTGACAATGGAACTGAGTTCAAGAATTCTGGTCTTGATGACTATCTTGATGAACTTGGTATTACTCATGAGTTATCTGCTCCTTACACTCCTCAGCAAAATGGCGTCGTGGAGCGCAAGAACAGAACTCTTGTTGAGATGGCTCGCACTATGCTTGATGAGTACAAGACGCCTCGTCACTTCTGGATTGAGGCAATTTATACTGCGTGCCACATCATCAACAGGGTATATCTTCACAAATTCTTCAAGAAGACTGCCTATGAACTCCTCACTGACAAGAAACCCAATGTGAGTTATTTCAAAGTCTTCGGTGCTAAATGTTGGATTAGAGATCCTCATCACAATGCTAAATTTGCACCGAAAGCACATGAAGGTTTTATGCTTGGTTACGGAAAGGACTCGCACACCTACAGAGTCTTCAACACCGTTCTTCACAAGGTTGTTGAAACTGTAGATGTGCGGTTCGATGAAACTAATGGCTCGCAAAGAGAGCACCTACCCTCTGTGATAGATGAACCAGCACCTGAGGAAACTATCAAGTTCAAGGCTACTGAGGATGTCATTCCTACCGAAGAATCTGCTGAAGAATTCATTCCAGAACGTGAAGAACGTCGAGCTAATGCACCTGAAGAAATTGCTGAAGAAAATGCTGATCAAATTCCTCGACGACAACCTACTCATCCTCGCGTTGCAAAAGAAGTGCAAGTTGAGAAGATCATCGATGACATTGAAGCACCAGGTCCTCTCACACGCTCAAAAGCTTCACATTTATCTAACTTTTGTGGGCACTATGCTTTTGTCTCTATCTCAGAGCCCACTAAGGTAGATGAAGCATTTCTGGAGCCTGAGTGGATTCAGGCCATGCAAGAAGAATTACATCAGTTCGAGCTCAACAACGTTTGGGAACTGGTCAATCGTCCAGATCCTCGCAAACACAATATCATTGGCACAAAGTGGATCTACCGCAACAAGCAAGATGAAAATGGCCTTGTGGTGAGGAATAAGGCACGGCTAGTAGCTCAAGGCTACACACAGGTTGAAGGAATTGATTTCGATGAAACTTTTGCACCTGTTGCTAGACTTGAAGCTATTCGCATATTACTTGCTTATGCTAACCATCATGATATCACTTTATATCAAATGGATGTGAAAAGTGCATTCCTCAATGGTAAGCTTGAGGAAGAAGTATATGTTGCTCAACCCCCAGGTTTTGAAGATCCTAAGCATCCTGACAAAGTCTTCAGACTAAATAAGGCCCTCTATGGCCTCAAGCAGGCCCCTCGGGCGTGGTATGATACTTTGAAGGAATTCCTCATGAAGAAAGGCTTCAAACCCGGTTCACTCGACCCTACTCTTTTCACTAAATCATATGATGATGAATTGTTTGTATGCCAAATATATGTTGATGACATCATCTTTGGCTGTACTGACCAACGTTATAGTGATGAATTTGCCTATATGATGAGTGAAGAATATCAAATGTCTATGATGGGAGAGTTGAAATTCTTCTTAGGTCTTCAAATTCGTCAACAGCGCAATGGCATATTCATATCTCAGGAGAAATACCTCAAGGATGTACTGAGGAAATTCGGCATGCAAGATTGCAAAGGCGTCAAAATTCCTATGCCCACAAATGGCCATCTGTGCACTGATGAAAATGGTATTGACTTCGATCAAAAGGTATACCGCTCCATGATTGGTTCTTTATTGTACTTATGTGCATCTAGGCCAGATATTATGCTTAGTGTTTGCATGTGTGCCCGATTTCAAGCTACACCGAAGGAATCACACCATAAGGCTGTGAAGCATATTCTTCGATATCTAGCTCACACACCAACACTAGGATTATGGTACCCCAAGGGCTCGGCTTTTGATCTCGTTGGATATTCTGACTCTGACTATGCTGGTGATCGTGTGGATCGCAAGTCAACATCTGGTACATGTCATTTCCTCGGACGATCTTTGGTCTGTTGGTCCTCGAAGAAACAGAACTGCGTATCACTGTCTACTGCTGAAGCTGAGTACATTGCTGCTGGTTCTTGCTGTGCTCAATTGCTGTGGATGAAGCAAACTCTCAAGGACTACGGCGTCAACGTGAAGAATGTGCCTCTCTTCTGTGACAATGAGAGTGCCATCAAGATTGCTCACAACCCAGTTCAGCACTCAAAGACAAAGCACATTCAGATTCGTCATCATTTTCTTCGCGATCATGTGTTGAAGGGCGACATTTCTATTGAGCATGTGAAGACTGAAGAACAGCTAGCCGATATCTTCACAAAGCCCTTGGATGAGAAGAGATTTAGCAAGTTGCGGTGTGAGCTAAATATCTTAGAATCTTCGAATGTTCTTTGAAAAGGACACTCATCCTAACACTTATGCAAAATTGATGACTTAGATGTGCAACACATGAAGAAACGTTTTTCTTCAATCAATGAAGAATAACACTCTAAGTGTGAAGAAATTAATGAAGAATTTGATTCTCAGAACCCTACGACAATTGTACGCGGTGTCTGAAATCATCATTCTTATACGGTGGGTCACGCCACCACAAAAGTTGAAAATCTTCAATTTGAGTTTTTCCTCAGTTTTGAAATTCCTCAGCTGTTCATATTCTTCAACTTTGCAAAATCTTCACTGTTTCCGTCGTTTCTCTTCATTGGCTATATATATATATATGAGTTTATGTCCTCTACAACATTCACTTATGGCTAATTCTTCAAGTTGGTTTTTCTGCTAAGTGAATGTGATCGGACCCTTCCCCCTCTATGCTATACTCAACCCAATCTATTCACAAATTCTTCATGTGCGTTCTATTTGAAACTCGTTCAAAATCTTCACTGTGTCCTTGTCAGCTGAAGAATTTGCGAACGGAACTTTTAACTTATCTTGTCCAAATTTTCGGCTTTGCCGCTCAAACCGTTCCGCTTCCCACGATATACTTATCTATTCACCCACGATCTAACACGATCTCCACTTCTCAGTACGTGGGTGACACATGTCATGCGAATGAGAAGGGTCAGGGGCACGTTCGTCCAATTTCTTCGGGCGAACCGTTTTTCACCGTGGCTATAAATACCCCCTCTCCCCTTCCTCACTTCTTTTACTCCGCTCGACCTCTCTCCAAGCTCGAGCTTCTCAAACCCTAGCGCCGCCGCTACATCATCGTCGCCGGTGAGGAAGAGCTTCACTGCCTCGACCTCGTCGCCGCCGTACTCACGCCGGCCGCGGAAATCTTCACTCCGCCGCCGCCGTAGCCGTCTTCCTCCGCCAAGTTAGGGCGTGGAAGATCTGCACAGACGAGCTTCACTTCTCCACATCCCAGTTCGTCGTGTTCTTCGTTCAGGGTAATTAAAAGTTACTTTTACTGCCCACTTTGATTCAAATGTTTACTACAAAATCTTCAAAGGTGTTTTTTCTTCAAATCCTCACACACTAAACACCTCACATGTCATCTGCTCTTGATTCGTTTCTCTAAGCATCACTTTTCTTCAAGATTCCTCAATTGTGTGGATCTTCGATCTATACAACTCTGGAACCTAAGACAAAGAACGCTTAGTGAAATTCTTCAAGACTCATCTGGTCAAATTCCTCAAACTTGTTCTTATTGAAAAACCTTCTGAGAACGCATATGACCTCTCCAAATTCCTCGCAACTATACTCTGTTCACAGGTACTCATGTCCGCTGCTGAATCACTAGGTTCTCATCAACTTAACTCATTTGCAGCGTTCCTTGAAGAAAAGTTGCATACTTCTTCAGAGAGTTCAATTGTTCAAATTCCTCAACTAAAGAAAATGGCTAATGAAAAGAGGCCACAGAAAGGAGGAAAGAGGCCTGAGGTCAATACTGCCTTTGAAATCCCTGAGGACATTTATGCTGGGTACTGCACACCCCCTGAGGAAGATAAAAATCAGCGCAAGGTGCGCATTCAGAGGATAGAAAGGAGATGGGCAAAAGAGTGGAGGGAGTACAGGTATGTGACTCCAAAATACATGAAGAAATTCGCTGTTACTCCTCCATGCTCAAGACCTCCATTGGCACCTGGCCAAGAGGCAGATCCCACTAGCATCAAGCGCGGTGAGGATTTTCCTGAAGAATGGGCCAAGCGCCAGGCCAAGTTGGCCAAACAGGCAAAAGATGCAGTGAGGAAATTCAACGAAGATTCCACTGCTGCTGCTGCTGAGGCCTCTGTAAGGCCGAAGAAATCCATGGCAAAGAAGCCTGCGCACAAGCCAAGTGCCTCTTCTTCAATGCCCTCACGGCCAATTTCCTCAGCTCAAGCCCTCACGGCCAATTCCTCAAGCCGCTCCTGCTCCTCCAAAGTCCTCAGCTGCTCCGACAAAATCCTCAGCACCTGTGCATCTTGCCACGTGCCAAAGGACTACAGGCATCTCTATTGCCTCAGGAGCTTCAGCTAGTTCCTCAGCTGCACCAAATTCTTCAACAGGACCCTCTCTGCTGAAGACTAAGACCACTGCTGGACGAGGCTCTCGCCCAAGTCCTCAGAAGAAGCAGGTCGCCTTCCAAGTACCGTCTGATGAAGACGAAGCTGATGATGAAGAACTTGCTGAAATCATCAGAGACATGCAAGTCAGGGCCGCTAGAGCCAAGGGCACAGAAGTGCCACTGCTTTTGGATCCAAAGCTGATCCTCCACTATATTGATATCTGGCACAAGGACCCAAACACTCCTATGCCTGATTTCAAGTTGACACCTGGCCAAAGTCACATGCTGACCCATTTCATCAGTGAAGAAAAATGGAAATATGAGAAGGCCAGGCAACTCAAGAAAGCACAGTACAGGAAGGAGAAGTTTTTGAAGAACAACGTTGTCTCTATGACAACTGATGAACTTGTAAAGCTCCAGTCTGAAATCAAAGTCCTCAGCGATGATTTCAACGCTTACTATGCTGATTGGAAAGGAGCCAAGGTCAGGTTCGTCAATCTGACGAAGACACTCACTTCAAGTGCCGCTGCCCCTGTGCATATTGAAGTCACTCCGGCTGAAGCATCTGCTCAGCAAACTGAAGAACATGCCAGCACCGCTGATGACAATCAGGCTGCTGAAGACAATGTGAGTTCCAGGGCTGATGACTGCATTCCAGCCGCTGATGAAATTCCCAGGGCACCCACTAGTGGTGCGCCTGAAGAAAATGAAGAGGTCAGGGCAACTGCATCAGTTGTGCCTGAAGAAACTGCACCAAATTCCTCTGCTCCACCTGCGCCTACTCCAACTCCAATCCTTCCATCTGCATCAGATGTGAAGAAGACCAAGGCTGCAGAGCGTGCAGCAGTGAAGAAAAGGAAAGCATCAGCTTCTTCAGATTCTTCTGCTCCGAAGAAAATGAAGCCTATGACCAGCTCTTTTGCAAACCCGATTGATGCTGTTCCAATCTCAACCATGCCATCAAAGGACCTTGTTCCTTTTGGTGAAGAATATGTGATCCCTAGCGGATCTGATGAAGAAACTCCTTCTGCTGCTACGTCAGAGCAGATGGATGAAGAAATTGAAGTGGATGAAATCCCTTCAACCCCAGTTGTTTCCTCGCCTGTGCCTCAGTTTACTGCTGAAGAGGCCGGCGTTGAAGAAATTGAAGATGAAGATGTGGACATTGGCTGTACCACACCTGTGATGAATGATGACTTTTGGGAAAGTCAGCACCCCAATTCTCCACTCTTCACTCCACTGCAGCAAATTCCTCAGTCCCCAGTCACTACAGTTCAAATGGGATCTGATGAAGCTCATGAAGACATTCCAGCCGCTAGTGCTGAAGAAACTGAAAATGAAGAATTCAAGAACCAGGCTGCCACTGAAGAGGAACCAGAAATTCCTCAGCCTGAAGAACCTGAGATTGCGATTCCTGAGGTTGTGATGCAACTCACTGACACTCCTCTGCCCAAACCAAAGGATCCATTCTCCAGGAAGCAAAAATTCAAGACTGATGCCTTCTTTGGCGAGCATGTATTCTTCACTGATTACAACCCTTATGACTCTGCTCGCATAAGGAAGAGGCGTTTCTGGACTGCCAGCCAGGCAAATTTCTATTCCTCAGTGCTGTTCGACAAAGACAAAGTCTTCGATCATGAGCACATTCCTCACGTGGACATGGAATCTCTGCCGTGCTTCGTGCCAGTCCTCAGTGTTCTTCACGACGCTGGACTGTTAAATTTCTGCACTGACATCTGTGATTGGAATGAAGAACTTATTCTTCAATTCTATGCAACGCTGCACATCACCGGAAATTCTGAAGATGTGAATTCATGGGTGCTGGACTGGATGTCTGAAAACACTCACTACAAGGCACCAACTACTGAATTGCTTCGTGCCTTACCTCTCAGTCCGCCCCTTGAAGGTGCTTGTTGCGTCTACAATGAACCTGAGCTAACCGATCACTACATGCAAGTGCTGATGAAGCCTTTGAAGCCAGGTCAGACCTCAAGAACAAAATTCCTTGTGAAGGAATTGCTGTATGTGCCTCGGACTGTCTATCGCATTCTGACGAAGACATTGAGTCCAATCAAGGGCCACGACTCAAATGAAGAAGAAGTCGTTGGCATCATGAAGAATCTGCTTTTCAATATCATTCATGGCATTCCCATCAACTTCCATGATTTCTTCATGAGGACTCTGGCTAATGTCGCCATGTCACCATTTGAGTTGAAGCCTTATGCACCTTGGATTATGAGATTCATCAGGACAAGGTCTTCACTCAACTATAAAGCTGATACACTGAACCATTGCAGCTACTTGCCCCCAATTGAAGTCCTCAAACGGACATTTTCCTCAGCTGATGAAAAGGGCAAGGCTACTGCTGTAATTGATGAAGGCATTCGTCCATTGGATGGACAATTTCGCAAGGCTGCATCCTACTCCACCAATGATGACTCTGCCACCCATGACTCTGCCGCCAACGCACCCAAGCAAAATCCTCAAGGCACAACACCCAGGGTGATGACTGACCGTGAGCTTCTCCTCAGTCTTCACCAGAAGGTTGATCGCAATCATAAATGGGTCAAGCGTCAGTTTGGTTCAATTCTTCACAACATGACTGCTACCCACAATGCAGTGAAGAAAAACCACTACTACCTTCATGAAATCCTCAACCGCACCTGGGCTGTTCTGTCTCAAGTCTATAGTGAAGAAGATCTGAAGACAATGGGTCTCAAGGACGATCTTGACTGGGCTGCACCTCCTCCGAAGAAGTACAAGAAGGTCAAGGTTCCTTCCTTGGTGGCCAGCTCCTATTCTTCATCACGTGACACTGATGAACATGAAGATTTGGACGACACTGCGGCAGGCCCTACTCCAACAACCGACCCCAACAACGCTGACGCTCCTTCATCACCTTGATATTCTTCAGGGGCGTTAGTCCTCATTTTCGACCCTTTTGGTCATTTGATGACAAAGGGGGAGAAATTTGAGTTAGTCTTCAAGCGGGTCTATTTATATGGGCGTTTTTTTCCTAAGTTACAACTCTCGTTCTTCTGATGACTTTGTTGGATCGAGTTGTAAACTTAAACTCTATGGTGACCTGATACTTTTGCTGTTTCTTCTGCATGCTTATTCCTCGTTAATGTTATTGCACGCATGCTGAATTACATCAGTCACCATATTTCATCATGCATTTCAAATTCTTCATATATTATGTCAAATGCGTGTATGAATTACAAGATATAGGGGGAGATCTCCATGATTCAACTCTTCAAGTGTGCATTGCTTCAAAAGCAAATTCCTCACTATGCACATCTTCAGGGGGAGTTCTTCTATGTCTTGCAATCAAATTCCTCAATATCAGTATTTACACTTCATATGTTTATCCCCGTTGAAAACTTAACCTATATTTTCATCAATCACCAAAAAGGGGGAGATTGTAAGTGCATCTAGTGCCCCTTAGTGATTTTGGTGTATTGAAGACTTATAGGTTAAGGGACTAATGTGTTTATGAGTGTACACAGGTCTATAAGTCTATGAGGAGTTTGATATTTACAGAGAAAGTCGACCCCTAAAAATGAAGTTCTTCGACTGAAGACTTTGGATTTCTGAAGACTTTCTGAAGACTTTGAAAGTGAAGAAATTGGTGTGACCTTGAAGACTTGGTATTCATTTGAGGAACATGAAGCGTGAAGACTTTTGTTTTCGTAGTTTCATTTTCTCTTTCTTGAGTCATAGGAAACACCGTACTGTTAAAGGGGGTCGAGGAAATACTAAGGAAAAATTTCCATGTGATGCTCAACTCAAAATCCTACACCTACCAATCCCTTCGAGTGAAGCCATTGGAAATCTCATACAGTTCAGTCATATTCTTCAGTGACAGAGACGAAGTTCTTCTGGTCTCTGAGGAATTTGTTCTGACTGAGGAGTTAGGAATTCGCCAGTGCGGATTGCCTACACAGTGAGGAACATGATAGCCCTGAGGAATTTGAACCTCAAATTTCCGACCGTTGCTGTGCTATGCGCCAGCTGTCCCAAAATATCTACCCACCTAACGGTCATATCATTGAAGGGCATTTATGTCTTATCATGCGGGCTGCTCCCTAGGCTATAAATAGCCGCCCCCTACAACCACTAGCTGGTTGGCTGCTCCGAGAGAAACTGACACTTGTCATTTGAGAGCATCCCATCCTCCGAGGACTTTGAGCGAAAATCATCAAGTGAGGAAAAACCCCAAACCCAAACACCTACAAACCCAAAGTGATTGAGCATCACTGAAGAGATTGATCCTGCGTGGATCCGACGCTTGTTACCTTTGAAGACTGTGCTTCTTCCAGACGGTTAGGCGTCATGGTCTAGAGCATCCAAGAGGAAATTGTGGATCGCCGAGTGACCGAGTTTGTGAAGGTTCGGAAGTCACCTGAAGACTTACCACGAGTGATTGGACGAGGTCTGTGTGACCTTAGTTCAAGGAGAATACGGTGAGGACTGTGTGTCCGGGACTGGGTGTCCTCAGGTTTAAATACCTAGCCGCTCCAACCAGACGTACAACTAAGACAGCAGTTGGAACTGGTCTACCAAATCATTGTCTTCACCAAGCCAACTGGTTCTATTTCCTCAACTCTTTCATTTCCTCATTCATGTGTTGTGCAATTGTTCATATCTGTGTTTGAAGACTTTGACTGAAGACTTTCTCAATTTCCTCAGTTCAATTTCCTCAGTCTGTTTGTCTTCATCCTGTGTTATCCTGTGTTTACGCTTTCTGTACTCTGTGCTTGTTTTCATTTCATCATGATGACTATGCTTGTGTTCTGCTATGCATACTTTTGAGTACTTATTCCGCTGCAAGTAGTTCTTCGCTAAGGAATTTCCTCACCCACAAATCCCTCAGTGAAGAATTTATAAAAATCGCCTATTCACCCCCCCTCTAGTCGATATAACGCACTTTCACCAACCCTATTCATCACCGCCGGGCGAAGCACATCGAGGTTGACATTCACTACTTTCGAGAACATGTTGCTCTTGGCTGGATCTGTGTTCTCCATGTTCCCACTACAAAGCAGTTCACCGATGTTATGGCCAAGGGGCTTCCGACATCCACCTTTGAGGAGTTTCGGTCCAGTCTCTGCATCGCCGACGACGTTTCGACTGTGGGGGGTGTTGAACATGTTGTTATTGATGTACATGTATAGGCTAGGGTTTTGTATTTTATACGTTTTCACGCCTCCTATCTCCTCTGTATTTTGTATAGCATGGGAGACAAGTAGAGGCCATGCGCCCTTGTACCTATATATGTGCACCTGCACATGATCAATGAGATCATCGTAGCATGCATTGTCCTCTTTCCAAACTACAGAGGGCTCAGAATTCGTCCTCCATGGCAGAGCGCCACGTAGGGTTGGTTCGTGCAAGCCAGTGAGAGGCAAGCGTCGCGAGGAAAGCACGGCTCGACGCGAAGGATTATAGCACCTAGTTCTGTCCATGAATTTCCGCGGCTAGACGATACCATGTTGAAGTCGAGTATGAGGAGCAGGTGTAGGAGATGCACTAGTAGGCATCTGGTCAAATGGCGGCTTGGACGCATGCTCAGTGCTGGGGGCCGGCTGACACGGGGTCGGGTGGTGGTGATTCCGGCTCGGAAGCAGAAGGCAAATCATAAGATCGCAATAGCACATTCTGCTCTACTGGCTCAGTCGAAGGGTAGATCACAGCAGAAGGGAGAGGCGACAGATCAGGCTGTGTGCGTGTGGCAAAAGGGAAGACTTACTCATCAAATATGACGTCGCGGGAAATATAAATACGGACTTTCGATTTATCAAGAAACTTAAAGCCTTTGTGAAAATGACTATAGCCAAGGAATACACACATCTTGGAGCGAAACTCTAGCTTGTGCCAATTATGCTTGTGGAGGCTAGGTCAGCACACACAACCGAAGATCCGTAAAAGTCAGCAATCCTGTGTAATATGTAGGATTCAAGACAATGGGGTTTGATTTTTTTATGACAGAACTAGGCATATGATTAATAAGACAACATGCCGTAAAAAAAGCTTCATCCCAATACTGCAAGGGTAGAGAGGAGTGAGCAGAAGTGCTAGGCCAGTGTCTAGAAGACAGCGATGTTTGCATTCAGGGATGCCATTTTGTTGGGAAGTGTGTGGACGTGACACACGGACTGAAGTACATTATTCGATGTAGGCCCAAGGCGTTGATGCCATTTGCTTGACGAGACACGGACTCCGGAGGATGCTTGACGAAGTGATGATGATGATGATACACGGTAGAACAGAACTGGATAGAGACCTCCACGACTTCTACCTTGTAGAAGGACCTTCCTCGTGACCTTTATCCTTAACAAAGAAAGAATCCGTGTGCAACTCGACAAAGACATGAGAAAAAATATCCGGTTTTTATGATCAACATGAGATGAAGTGAAAACTCGACATGTGGAGATGGGGAAAAGATCTGATTTTTATGATCAAATGAAAGAAAACAAAGATTGTTCTAGGAAGATTGGAAATAATACTTGCGCGCGTTTTGAGGAAAAAAACCAGCTTTGTACGAGCGGCATGTAGGAGCGTCGGCATCAGAATGGGCTGGCCTCCCCCTCGATGGCCGTCATGATCGCTCTTGGCCTCCCTCCGCTCGTTCCGCTCGCCGGAGATGATCAGTACGTTGCCTCCTCGTGCACCTCCACCTTGAACTACTCCTTGTTTGTCAACCCCGCGGTGCGCAACGCTGAACACGTATGCCTCCGCCGTCTCCCCGGCTCTCTATGCCGGTGTCGTCGTGTCGCTCGCGGCAGGCGTGCTGCCGGAAGATGAGGCTTCGGTAGACCAAGGCGGCCGTGTCGAAGAAAGCAAAGACAGTATGTACGTGCATGAGCTGGGCTGCGAACAATTGATTCTGAATGCGAAGGAGTACGTACACATGCATTTACGCACTTATATGAGACTATGAGTATTGAGTGTGTGATGCATAATGCTCTGCTCAGCTGCGGACAATCTCGATCTGCATTCTGCCGGCGGTGAAACGATGGATGGATCGAAGTAGGATGGTATGCTATGTTGAGATGAAGCCTCAACATACGTTCGTAGTGACCAGATTGCAGTACGCTTCGACGCGTGCCAGGTGATACGTACGTAGTGACGTATATTTCGACGCGTGCCAGGCCAGCCCAGGCCAGCTCAGCTCAGCCAGGCAGAGAATATATACAGGATCAATTTTTTATTGGCCTCAATCAAAAGCTTCAATGCAGTACCCAGCTCACCGTGGCAATTCGCTCTCCGGCCGCTGCTATATAAACACCCCCGACCCTGAGAGATCTTCGTCCACCTCCTCCCTCCTGTTCCTTCAGCCACCGTGAGCAATGGCGCCCAAGCGGAAGGGTGGCAACGGCCGGAAGAAGACCGTCCTCCTCTCGATCGTCAAGGAGGACGCCCGCCATGTATGCTTCTCAAAGCGCAAGCGGGGCCTGTTCAGCAAGACCAGCGCGCTGTCCCTGCTCACGGGCGCCCAGGTGGCCGCCGTCATCTTCTCGCCCGGCGGCAAGGTCTTCTCCTTCGGCCACCCCTCCGTCGACGCCGTCGTCAACCGCTTCATGGCGGGGGACGCCGCGGTGGTCCAGGCCGCCGCCGACGACAACGGGTTGCAGACGCTGCAGCTGCAGCACGGCGACATGCGCACCGAGCTGGCGGACCAGAAGAAGCGGAAGAAGCGCGCTGAGGAGGCCCTGGACAAGGAGCGCGCTGGGGGGGACCAGATTGCCTCGTGGCTCCACCCCGACGTGCGCGACATGGGGCATGACGACATGGCGGCCTTCGCCGCCGCGCTCTTGCAGGTCCAGGCCGCCGTCTCCGGACGCGCCAACCAGGTTCTCGTCGAGGCCTTTCGCGTCGACATCAGCCGTATGCTCCAGGTGCCCCCGCCGCCGCCGCCTCCGCTCCAGCTCTTCGGTGCCAGCACCATTGAGTTCGGTAGTAGCAGCAGCAGCGCCAACGCCGGGATGGAGATGCAACAGATGCAGATGGTTATGGAGATGCCACCGCCGCCTGACTTCCCCGCAGTGATGGGGATGCAGCAGTTGGTTATGGAGATGCCACCACAGCCAAGGTTCGAGGCAGCGATGGAGATGACGCCGCTGCAGGAGTTCGTCGCCGGGATGCAGAAGGTGCAGCGGCAGGGGCTCGGGCCGAACGCCGACTTCCCCTACTGAGGAGAAGAAAGACACCAGACAGAGTCCGACCGAGTCCGAGTCTCAGTTACTATATTCTAAATAAATCGTTCAGATCCATGTAAGATCCATCTACGTGGGTCCAAGATCTATGCATTAGTTGGTTCAATTATCTTAGTAGCAATTAAATTTATGGCATTGTAATCTTTTTTGTATCGGTAGTACAATGGCTGGAAATTCGTGAATGAAATACTATTAAGCCTTTTCTTTTGGTTCTCTCCATGCTTGCAACATAAAAAAAGATCCACATGTACGTGTTAATTGTTCAAAAATCCCATGTATACCGCTATACTATGTGTACATGCACAACTCTATACCGTAAGATTCAATGTGTGTTAGGCCTGATTACTGCCTATTGGTGGGACTGATGCGTTGGTCGGTGGGTTTGCGAGTTGTAACATGACTCTATAAACGAACTAAAACATGAATACATGATCCAGCGGGCCAAGTAACGATCACCATTTTTCCCACAAAAAATCTCAAAAACCTATCAAACACCAGGTACAAAATCCCGGTAAGTCGAAACCATTGTGAAGTCATGATTTTATCAACAGGCAGAGAGCGGTGAAAATGACGGGTGGTTCGCACCAGACAACAAGGACCCGACGATAGGGCGACTGGACTAGGATGCAAAAATTGCTGAAAAGGAAGAGCAACTTACATAATGAAAGTTGATTTTGCAAAAAGAACTACATAATGAAAGTCAATTCACAAAAAATAATTACATAATGAAAGTTAATGTAGAATTAAAATTGAACATCATTTTGAAGCAAAATTTGTTGCGGCGGCCGAAATAAGAACCCTCGCTATGGTGAACTCTCGTTGTTGAAACTAATCAGTTAGTTTGGGATTTAGGTTGTACTTGTCGAACATAGATTATTTTAATAAACTATGAAATAGTTGTATTTTTCTCTCATTAAACTCCGCCACAGCTCGGAACTGTTCCTGCCTTCGGCAATGCCGCAGATGTGCCACTATCTCCTCGCAAAATACAACGTGCAGTGCATGTTTGTTACTTTTCACCTCATGCATGGATGGGCCCCATGTGCATGGCCATTAGTCAACTACTACTAGTCTTTGCTGATAGATGGATAGGAGTACTCCATGTACATGCATGCAACACTTAGTAAACAAGAATAAAAAAATCAAAGAAAATAGAAAGCTGATCCTTCAAGAAGAAACAAAGTAAAAATTAAATTAGAAAAAATATATGAAAAAATCACACAATTTACACAAAGAATGTACATTTTTATAATATGCAAGCATAATCATATAGTAGAGGACTTTCTGTATAAAGACGTTTTCTCTAAAGGAATGAATAAGTGGCATTCTTACTACCCTTTAAGAAGAAACAAAATAAAAAAGGGGTTAAAAGAATATTCCTTAGAAGGAATGAATTGGTGGCACACAACTTATACTCGAATTTTGCATTTTTACAATATGCAAAAATTAACATATTATATATAGTTGAATTTCCACAAAAATATAATTTGCACAAAACTACAACAACATCAAAATAATCAAGTTTTATAAGAAATAATGAATTAGTGGCATTGGTATTACCCTTTAAGAAGAAATATTTTTTTAATAGTTTTCATCACAAATTATACAAAAATGCATTTGTTCTACTATGAAAGAATAAACACATAATAGTGATTTTTTTTTTCACAAAATGGAGGTTTCCTAAGAACAAATGAGTTAGTGGCATTAAAATTACCATTAAACAAGATAGAAAATGAAACAAAAATTGGAAATAATGACGTTTTCTGATGAAGAATAAATTAGTGTCATTTGTATTGCCCGTTAATTAAGAAGAAAGAAAAACAATAAAATAGCAATAATAAATTGCGCACAATTTATAGAGAAATTGCACTTTTTATGATAGGCGAGAATAATGATATAATTGTGGAATTCCTGTCAAAACTAAGTTTCCTAAGAAAGAATGTATTTGTGTCATTGTTGTTACCCTTAAAGAAAACCACAATTGAGACTAAAGTGATATCAAAGTGACTAAGTTTTTTAATAATTAATGAATGCTACATTGACATTACCGTTTAAGAAGAAAGAAAAAGAAAAGGAGTAATAAAAAATTGTACCAAATTTACAAAAGAAATTGCTTTTGAATAATATAGAATAATAAACCTATAATAGTGGAACATTCGCAAAAACAATCTAAGAAGTAATGAATTAATGTTATTTGGGGTTACCCTTAAAGAAGAAAGAAAATGAATTGAAAACAAGCAAACTAAAAATAATGAAGTATTCTATGGAAAAATGCATTTTTGAAGGGAAAGGAAGAATGAATTAGTGGCATTGGTATTCCTCTATAAAAAGAAAGAAAAGGATAAAAATATAACAAATAATGATAAAAATTGCACACAATTCACAAGAAATGGCATTTCTAATAATATGCAAAAATAATAATGTAATATTAGAATTTTGCACAAAATTTTATGAAGACGGAATAAATTAGTGGCATTGGTATTACCCCACATAGATGAAAAAATTGAAATAAATACTAAAACTAAATCAAGTAACCCGAAACAGGAGAAAATCTAAATTCAGCATAAAAACTCATGGAACAATATAAGTAAAAAAAAGCACGAATCTTGACAAAAATCAACCATTTAAAAATTGACTTACCAAAACTTATAAATTAGACAACTTACTGTTGGGAAACGTAGCATGCAATTTCAAAATATTGCCTACGCTCACGCAAGATCTATCTAGGAGATGCATAGCAACGAGGGGCGAAGAATGTGTCCACGTACCCTCATAGACCGCAAGTGGAAGCGTTTGACAACGCGGTTGATGTAGTCGAACTTCTTCTAGCTCCGACTGATCAAGTACCGAACGTACGCACCTCCGAGTTCTCTACACGTTCAGTGCGATGCGTTCCTCGCCCTCTTGATCCAGCAAGGTGTCGAGAAAGTAGATGAGTTCCCTCAGCACGACGGCGTGGTGACGGTGATGGAGGTGTGATCCGCGCAGGGCTTCGCCTAAGCACTACGAAGATATGACCGGAGGCGTAACTTATGGACGGGCCCGCCGCACACGGCTAGGAATAGATGTTGTGTGTTCTAGGCGCCCCCTCCCCACGTATATATAGGTGGGAGGGGGAGGGGAGCAGCCATGGGGCGCCCCAAGTAGGAGGAATCATACTTTGGGTCCTCTCCCAATTCGGCCACCCCCCTTTCCTTATTTCCAGAGGGGGGAAAAGGTAATTAATACGAGGGAGAGAAGGAAGGGGGGGGGGGCGAACCCCCTCTTTCCCTTCCCCACTCGGCCTCCTTCCTTGGGGGGGCGCCACCTCTTGTGGGCTGGTGTGCTCCCCTCCTACGGCCCATATGGCCCATATCTTTTCCCGGGGAGTTCCGGTAACCCCCCCGGTACTCCGATAAATACCCGATACTATCCGGAATACTTCCGGTGTCCGAATACTATCATCCTATATATCAATCTTTACCTCTTGACCATTTCGAGACTCCTCGTCATGTCCGTGATCTCATCCGGGACTCTGAACAACATTCGGTCACCAAATCACATAACTCATATAATACTAAATCGTCATCAAACGTTAAGCGTGCGGACCCTACGGGTTCGAGAACTATGTAGACATGACTCAGACACCTCTCCGGTCAACAACCAATAGTGGAACCTTGATGCTCATATTGGCTCCTACATATTCTACGAACATCTTTATCGGTCAAACCCTAATGACAACATACGTTATTCCATTTGTCATCGGTATGTTACTTGCCCGAGATTCGATCGTCGGTATCCACATACCTAGTTCAATCTCGTTACCGGTAAGTCTCTTTGCTTGTTTCGTAATACATCATCTTGTAACTAACTTATTAGTCATTTTGCTTTCAGGGCTTCTTATGATGTGCATTACCGAGAGGGCCCAGAGATACCTCTCCGATACTCGGAGTGACAAATCCTAATCTCGATCTATGCCAACCCAACAAACACCTTCGGAGATACCTGTAGAGCATCTTTATAATCACCCAGTTATGTTGTGACGTTTGATAGCAGACAAGGCATTCCTCCGATATCCGGGAGTTGCATAATCTCATAGTCGGAGGAATATGTATTTGACATGAAGAAAGCAATAGCAATAAAACTGAACGATCAATATGCTAAGCTAACGGACGGGTCTTGTCCATCACATCATTCTCCTAATGATGTGATCCCGTTCATGAAATGACAACACATGTCTATGGTTAGGAAACTTAACCATCTTTGATTAACGAGCTAGTCTAGTAGAGGCTTACTAGGGACACGGTGTTCTGTCTATGTATCCACACATGTATCAAGTTTCCGGTTAATACAATTCTAGCATGAATAATAAATATTTATCATGATATAAGGAAATATAAAATAACAACTTTATTATTGCCTCTAGGGTATATTTCCTTCAGTCTCCCACTTGCACTACAGTTAATAATCCAGTTCACATCGCCATGTGATTTAACACTAATAGTTCACATCTTTATTTGATTAACACCCATAGTTCACATCGCCATGTGACCAATACCCAAAGAGTTTATTAGAGTAAATAATCTAGTTCACATCGCTATGTGATTAACACCCAAAGAGTACTAAGGTGTGATCATGTTTTGCTTGTGAGAGAGGTTTAGTCAACGGGTCTGCCACATTCAGATCTCTATGTATTTTGCAAATGTCTACGTCTACAATGCTCTGCACAGAGCTACTCTAGCTAATTGCTCCAACTTTCAATATGTATCCAGATTGAGACTCAGAGTCATCTGGATCAGTGTCAAAGATTGCATCGTGATGACCCACAAGTATAGGGGATCTATCGTAGTCCTTTCGATAAGTAAGAGTGTCGAACCCAACGAGGAGCAAAAGGAAATGATAAGCGGTTTTCAGCAAGGTATTCTCTGCAAGTACTGAAATTACAGGTAAGAAATAGTTTTGTGATAGGATAATTTGTAACGAGCAACAAGTAACAAAAGTAAATAAAGTGCAGCAAGGTGGCCCAATCCTTTTTGTAGCAAAGGACAAGCCTGGACAAACTCTTATATAAAGGAAAGCGCTCCCGAGGACACATGGGAATTATCGTCAAGCTAGTTTTCATCACGTTCATATGGTTCGCGTTCAGTACTTTGATAATTTGATATTGGTATTTTTGAAGGGAAAGGAAGAATGAATTAGTGGCATTGGTGTTCCTCTTTAAAAAGAAAGAAAAGGATAAAAATATAACAAATAATGATAAAAATTGCACACAATTCACAAGAAATGGCATTTCTAATAATATGCAAAAATAATAATGTAATATTAGAATTTTGCACAAAATTTTATGAAGACGGAATAAATTAGTGGCATTGGTATTACCCCACATAGATGAAAAAATTGAAATAAATACTAAAACTAAATCAAGTAACCCGAAACAGGAGAAAATCTAAATTCAGCATAAAAACTCATGGAACAATATAAGTAAAAAAACACGAATCTTGACAAAAATCAACCATTTAAAAATTGACTTACCAAAACTTATAAATTAGACAACTTACTGTTGGGAAACGTAGCATGCAATTTCAAAAAATTGCCTACGCTCACGCAAGATCTATCTAGGAGATGCATAGCAACGAGGGGCGAAGAATGTGTCCACGTACCCTCATAGACCGCAAGTGGAAGCGTTTGACAACGCGGTTGATGTAGTCGAACTTCTTCTAGCTCCGACTGATCAAGTACCGAACGTACGCACCTCCGAGTTCTCTACACGTTCAGTGCGATGCGTTCCTCGCCCTCTTGATCCAGCAAGGTGTCGAGAAAGTAGATGAGTTCCGTCAGCACGACGGCGTGGTGACGGTGATGGTGATGTGATCCGCGCAGGGCTTCGCCTAAGCACTACGAAGATATGACCGGAGGCGTAACTTATGGAGGGGGCCGCCGCACACGGCTAGGAATAGATGTTGTGTGTTCTAGGCGCCCCCTCCCCACGTATATATAGGTGGGAGGGGGAGGGGAGCAGCCATGGGGCGCCCCAAGTAGGAGGAATCCTACTTTGGGTCCTCTCCCAATTCGGCCACCCCCCTTTCCTTATTTCCGGAGGGGGAAAAGGTAATTAATACGAGGGAGAGAAGGAAGGGGGGGCGAACCCCCTCTTTCCCTTCCCCACTCGGCCTCCTTCCTTGGGGGGGCGCCACCTCTTGTGGGCTGGTGTGCTCCCCTCCTATGGCCCATATGGCCCATATCTTTTCCTGGGGAGTTCCGGTAACCCCCCCCCGGTACTCCGATAAATACCCGATACTATCCGGAATACTTCCGGTGTCCGAATACTATCATCCTATATATCAATCTCTACCTCTTGACCATTTCGAGACTCCTCGTCATGTCCGTGATCTCATCCGGGACTCTGAACAACATTCGGTCACCAAATCACATAACTCATATAATACTAAATCGTCATCAAACGTTAAGCGCGCGGACCCTACGGGTTCGAGAACTATGTAGACATGACTGAGACACCTCTCCGGTCAACAACCAATAGCGGAACCTTGATGCTCATATTGGCTCCTACATATTCTACGAACATCTTTATCGGTCAAACCCTAATGACAACATACATTATTCCCTTTGTCATCGGTATGTTACTTGCCCGTGATTCGATCGTCGGTATCCACATACCTAGTTCAATCTCGTTACCGGTAAGTCTCTTTGCTTGTTTCGTAATACATCATCTTGTAACTAACTTATTAGTCATTTTGCTTTCAGGGCTTCTTATGATGTGCATTACCGAGAGTGCCCAGAGATACCTCTCCGATACTCGGAGTGACAAATCCTAATCTCGATCTATGCCAACCCAACAAACACCTTCGGAGATACCTGTAGAGCATCTTTATAATCACCCAGTTATGTTGTGACGTTTGATAGCAGACAAGGCATTCCTCCGATATCCGGGAGTTGCATAATCTCATAGTCGGAGGAATATGTATTTGACATGAAGAAAGCAATAGCAATAAAACTGAACGATCAATATGCTAAGCTAACGGACGGGTCTTGTCCATCACATCATTCTCCTAATGATGTGATCCCGTTCATGAAATGACAACACATGTCTATGGTTAGGAAACTTAACCATCTTTGATTAACGAGCTAGTCTAGTAGAGGCTTACTAGGGACACGGTGTTTTGTCTATGTATCCACACATGTATCAAGTTTCCGGTTAATACAATTCTAGCATGAATAATAAATATTTATCATGATATAAGGAAATATAAAATAACAACTTTATTATTGCCTCTAGGGTATATTTCCTTCAGTCTCCCACTTGCACTACAGTTAATAATCCAGTTCACATCGCCATGTGATTTAACACTAATAGTTCACATCTTTATTTGATTAACACCCATAGTTCACATCGCCATGTGACCAATACCCAAAGAGTTTATTAGAGTAAATAATCTAGTTCACATCGCTATGTGATTAACACCCAAAGAGTACTAAGGTGTGATCATGTTTTGCTTGTGAGAGAGGTTTAGTCAACGGTCTGCCACATTCAGATCTCTATGTATTTTGCAAATGTCTACGTCTACAATGCTCTGCACAGAGCTACTCTAGCTAATTGCTCCAACTTTCAATATGTATCCAGATTGAGACTCCGAGTCATCTGGATCAGTGTCAAAGATTGCATCGTGATGACCCACAAGTATAGGGGATCTATCGTAGTCCTTTCGATAAGTAAGAGTGTCGAACCCAACGAGGAGCAAAAGGAAATGATAAGCGGTTTTCAGCAAGGTATTCTCTGCAAGTACTGAAATTACAGGTAAGAGATAGTTTTGTGATAGGATAATTTGTAACGAGCAACAAGTAACAAAAGTAAATAAAGTGCAGCAAGGTGGCCCAATCCTTTTTGTAGCAAAGGACAAGCCTGGACAAACTCTTATATAAAGGAAAGCGCTCCCGAGGACACATGGGAATTATCGTCAAGCTAGTTTTCATCACGTTCATATGGTTCGCGTTCAGTACTTTGATAATTACTTGAAGGATCTTACTCAATCCATAGGTAGATATGGTGGACTCTCATGGCAAAACTGGTTTAAGGGTTTTGGAAGCACAAGTAGTATCTCTACTTGGTGCAAAGAATTTGGCTAGCATGAGGGGGAAAGGCAAGCTCAACATGTTGGACGATCCATGACAATATACTTTATCTCAGATATAAGAAAACATAACCCATTACGTTGTCTTCCTTGTCCAACATCAACTCTTTAGCATGTCATATTTTAATGAGTGCTCCCAATCATAAAATATGTCCAAGATAGTATATTTATATGTGAAACCTCTCTTTCTTTATTACTTCCTATTAATTTTAATGATGACCAAAGCTATGTTTGTCAACTCTCAACAATTTTTAATCATCATACTCTTTCTATGTGAAGTCATTACTCTTTATAAGATCAATATGATCTCTTTATTACTTTTTATTCTTTTCTCTTTTCTTTTATTCACTCAAGATCATGGCAAACTAATCAATCCCTTGACTCAACACTAATCTTTATTATATAGCTCACGGACTCGATTACATAGAGGGAGCATAAAGCAAAACTCAAAACTAGATCATACCAAAACTTTATTCTACTAGATCAAGATACTACTAATAGGATCGAACTAAGAAAAATGTTAAAGATAGGAGTGTGATAGTGATACGATACCGGGGCACCTCCCCCAAGCTTGGCAGCTGCCAAGGGGAGTGTCCATACCCATGTGGTTATGTCTCGTTTGTTGAAGAAGAAGATGATGGTTTAGTTGATGGATAGTCGCACATCGAGCGTAAGAGGTCCTCCAGCTTGCGGATAATGCCCTTGAGTGCAACGATATGCTCCTTCAACAAAATATTTTCACGTGTGAGATACTTGTTTTGTATACGAGCTAACTCAATCATCTTGAAAGCTTCGATCTCAGTTGGGGTAAGAAGATTGTGATCAAGTTGAAGGATGTCTTCTGTTGCCAGAACTTGGTCCTCCGTGGCCTTCTTGATCCCTTCATCCTTGTTGATCTCCATGGGTTCTTCCCTCTTCAGCTCTATCTTCATTAACCAAGCATCGTTGTCACCATTGTTGGAGGAGGGGGACGACATGATGCCCGGCCTTGACAACCTTGATAGAAAACAGCTCGAAACAAGAACAGAGGATAATTGCGTGATACGGTGGTCAAAACCTTCAGGAGATCATATAATGAATTTTTACCGACCAAAATACGTAACGTGCAAGAAAACGAAGTCCGGAGAGCGCACGAGGTGCCCACGAGGCAGGGGGCGCGCCCAGGGGGGTAGGGAGCGCCCTCCACCCTCGTGGAGCCCTCGTGTCCTTCCCGGACTGCTTCTTATTTTTCCATTTTTCTAAATATTCCAAAACGGAGAAAAATTGCCTTTAGAGCTGTTTTGGAGTTGGTTTACTTACCGTACCACATACCTATTCTTTTTCGGAGTCTGAAGCGTTCCGGAAAGTGTCCCTTATGTATTCCTCCGGGGTTACGGTTTCAATAACATTGGTTTCAACATTTATAGGATTACCTGAGATATAATGTTTAATTCTTTGACCATTCACCACCTTCGGATTTGTGCCTTCGAAGTTGTTG